>NW_015505605.1:763917-765500 GCF_001515645.1 Sinocyclocheilus grahami | reverse complement strand
GTACTATTGTTCAATAGTTTGGGGTCAGTACGATTTAAAATAAATAAATTAATACATTTTTAAGCAAGGATGCATTAAATTGATTAAAATGACAATTTATAAAGTAAAATATATTGTAAAGACATTTATAATGTTTCTTGAGCAGCCGATCAGCATATTAGAATGATTTCTGAAGGATCATGTGACACTGAAGACTGGAGTAATTATGCTGAAAATTCAGCTTTGCATCACAGGAATAAATTACATTTTTTTAAATGTATTCAAATACAAAACAGTTATTTTAAATTGTAACAATATTTCACATTCTCACTGTTTTTACTGTGTTTTTGATCAAATAAATGCAGCCTTGGTGAGCAAACTTTAAAACTTTAAAAAACTGCCCCCGGTTTTTGAACAGTAGTGTACATTTTTAATTGTAGCTTGTTCATATACTGTATATTAGTGAGAAACAGAAAGAAATGGAAAAAAGAGTGGGAATGTGTGTATGAGTTGTAACTTGTTCAAAAGCCTCAACGTTTTCACATGCGAAACCAGCCAACACAAAAAAAACACAACATGACGATTGTCACAAAATTGGTTTCATATGTGACAGGTGTCCGAATGTAACTCTAACACTGCGGTTTTAAGACTTACGTACAGGTTATCTGTGGGCCGACATACATGCTTCTAATTACAGGTGCTTTTATGTTGTGACATCTAGCGTGAATGAATGTTACTGTGTCATGGCTCATTAGTTGTCTTTCTAGGCCGCTTGCATTGTCTTTACGTCCTCTCTGGCATTTTTAAAGCTTTGTTGGTGTTGTCTAAATATTTGAATGATGTTGTAAAACCTCCGTTGTAATGATAAAAAGTTATGTTTGTGGTAACGTGAATCATGATTAATTAAAGGGGTCATATGATGTTGCTAAAAAGAACATTATTTTGTGTATTTGGTGTAATGAAATGTGTTTATGTGGTTTAAGGTTAAAAAACACATTATTTTCCACATACTGTACATTATTGTTTCTCCTCTATGCCCCGCCTTTCTGAAATGCGTTGATTTTTACAAAGCTCATTGGTCTGAAAAGCGAGGTGTGCTCTGATTGGCCAGCTATCTAGTGCGTTGTGATTGGCCGAATTCCTCAAGCGTGTGACGGAAATGTTAAGCCCCTTACCATATTTCAATGCTGTGTCCCGGCGCGACGAGACAAACCCAATAAAACCCATTATAAACGAGGCATTTGTTGCATCCAGTGGGGACATAGTTACTGATTATAATGACTTATACTGTCTTTTTATGCGTTGCATCATGCCGCATAAACATAAAACCATGTCTGCATTTGTGATCGGAGAAACGACAAACAACAAGCGCTACTTCTACACTGCTCAAAACTCCTTTAAATATGAAAACGTACTTACATGCTGTGAGTCAGCATTATTTGTCAGCATCAAAGAGTGTATAGGGTCAGCATGTGCACCGAAGGGGAAACAGGGGAACTGAATTCACCGGAACACCGGCATTGTAGGCTACTCTCCCAGGAAACAGCCTTCGTCCTCCGTAAAAAGCGTTGCACACATCTGAATATTTGGGTTGAACTGTTCTG
>NW_015505605.1:760390-763114 GCF_001515645.1 Sinocyclocheilus grahami | reverse complement strand
ATTACTCCAGTCTTCAGTGTCACATGTTCCTTCAGAAATCATTCTCATATTATGATTTGCTGCTCAAGAAAAGTTTCATATTATTATCAATGTTGAAAAAAGTTGTGCTCCTTAATTACTGTCACTTTTGATCAAATGAATGTGTCTTTGTTAAATATAAGTATTTTAAAATGTATTAAAAGTATTACATTCAATGATTGAATCATTTGAATCATTTACTCGACTGATTTGTTAAAGAACACTGAATCTTTTAGAATTAAACACCACTACGCAATGCAACATTTCCACTGTTGCTCCGTTTTGAACAACATTCACTGGTGATGCAAAAACAAAGTAACTGGCAATTTTGTATCTAAAACATATGTTGAGCTACGCTATATTAACTTTTTGTTTATTGAGCTGTTGTATAAAAGCAATACCAGACAACCGTTTCCCCTCCTTGTTACTCAAACAGCTTATGTCAGCATTGCTAGTTGTAAAGTGCATTTCTTTATAATGTTTACATTGCAGTGTACACATTATATGCAAAAAGTATAGAACTTTGTGTCCACTGTCTATACTTTGCTTGCTTTGTGTGAATATGTCTCCGTCTGGAATCATGTGGTGTTGCTTTATGTATGTTCAGCTGTACCGAGACATACTGTAAAGTCAGTGTGTCCTTCACTCTGTTATTAAGGCTTTGTTTGTACTTTCTACATGCCATATGGTGGTAGAAAGCATTAAATACAATAAGCAGGTTGAGCAGACCACAAAATGACACAAAGCACTAAAAAAATCATTATACTCCACTCACTAATTATCAAATTGAGGATAAACGTAAAAATTGCCTTGTATGATTGTGATTTAAACACAAGCTGTGTTTTATCGATAAGCAATTGTGTGTTGTGTCTCGGCATCTGCCGACCCTATAAGACAGCATTAGGAATTAAGACAATAGTCTTCATTACTAAGAGGATTTTCACTGTTGACACACTGCATGCTACTATCACTAATCAAAGCAGTTTCCTACTTAACTGTTCATCAAATCACACTTTTCTGTTTACAAATGATTATAGGAGGATAAAATGATTCCAAGGTTTGTTTTTCAGTCAAATGGCTCAGTGGCAAAGTCTCTCCAGGCTGCTGTGTTTTCATGTCAAGGTTGTTCTGATGTGCTGAGTTGTGTAGGCAGGAATTCCAGCACTTTCCGGACTATTCTTTAATGGTTTGTGAATAGCTCGGCGGATTGGCCGAACACCGCAAGCACTCGTCGGAAATGTAACGCCCCTTACCATAATAGCGAGCTTCATCTTTCAAAATAAATGTAAAGACAGAGCCTGAAAGGGGAACAGAGTCTCGTGACAGACACAGTGATGAATATGTGTTTGCAGTACACAAGCCACGGTTAAGACAGCTGACTCCACTGTGATCTGTCTCACTCTCTCTCTCTCTCTCTCGCTCTCTTTCTCTCTCTCTCACTCTCTCTCACTCTCTCTCTCTCTGCAGGAATTTGAAGAGCATGCTGAGAGTTTGGATGCTCAGTCTGAATGCTGTTTAATACTATCACTGCCACCTCTGGGAATTACTGTCTTGACTGCATGTGTGTGAGTGTGTACTTGTAAGTAAGCAGAGTTTCCTTGTTCTGTTTAGTTGGCTGTTTGTGTAATGGTTAAAGTGTGTGGTGACAGTGAAGCAAATGAGAAAGGTGTACCTGTAAGCCTCAGCAGTTTTCTCTGATGTTGGTCTGTGGTATCTTTCTATCTTCATCCTCTAGGATTAATGTATGAAATATGCAGTCATGTGCTTCAGTGAGTTTGTCTTCCTCAGGGTCATTGTTTGATTAACTTGCTGCGCATGTTGTTTTTAATTTGTTCATTTGAAATAGATCTGTAAATAATTACAGTATGATTTGACGTGGAAGTATTTGGCTCAGTTATGCTGTTGCAGTTGATAAATGTGACATTTGTTTGACAGAATTAAAGATCTCAGTGGTTTTGTGTTTGTGAATGGTGTCAGAAGTTTACTCTATGTTGTTATAAGCATCAGGCGCTTGCGAGGATCTGCAATCTTTAAGATACATATTAAATTGACTAGCTACAACATATATGGAGTATATTATATAAAAAGATGATTTTTTCCCCCCGGAAGATTGCTATATCATATATTGTATACAAAAAGAAACTGTAAAATAAGTTTGTTTTGATTAAATTATGTAAATATAAAGGCACCTGCTGCAGATGCAACTACTTTTAATTATAGCAATACATAGGCATATATTTTCAGCAACACTAAAGTATATACACAACCATTCAACACTACTGTTCATTTGAACGTTTTGTTCATCCAGAAATATCATGGTTTCCACCAAAATAGTAAGCAGCACAACTGTTTCGACCTTGATAATAATAAGAAATATTTCTTGAGAAGCATAATATTAGATTGATTTCTGAATGATCATGTGACACTGAAAACTGGAGTAATCATGCAGAAAATTCAGCTTTGCCATCATGGTATAAATTGCATTTAAAATATATAATTTTTCGTAGTATTGCTGTTTTACTGTATTTCTGTCAGGACTGCTATCGTCAAAGATGATTGACAATTAGCATATAGTTTGGATTGGCAGTATGGTTCTGTTCTGGGCAAGAACTCCCTCCACATCCATGCAGCTTAGCGTGGATGAGAGCAGGGAGAGCAGCAATAACCCCCCAGCGTAAATGGAACAGAACCAACATAAATGTAGTG
>NW_015505605.1:759802-760371 GCF_001515645.1 Sinocyclocheilus grahami | reverse complement strand
CTTGACTAACGTGACCTGCCAGAACTAACGCTACGCTTGATTTTCGATCAAATTAATGTAGCCTTGATTAGCATAAGAGACTTAAAAATCTTTCCAACCCCAGACTTTTGCATGGTAGTGTACTTATTCAAAATAACTATATGAGGAGTTAGTGCACTAATATAATCCTGTCTGCCATTTCATAACCTTAAGGATTTTATGAAAAATCATGTACAATACACATCTTAGAGCTATTTGAATAATTTTGCAAATGAGTCTCCATGTTCTGCATTTTCATCCTCTACATCCCAATTTGATTAATTACTGTATATGTTTTTATTATCTGTCAATTTATACATATTCTGAAATAATTTTAGAGGCATTTTGACTATAGTGGGTCCTTTCAGACAGCATTCCACCCCTCCAACATGGTCTTTATATCCCAAATGATATAATTTATGAAAGTTACTGAAAAACCTTCAACAAAAATCATCAAGCAAGTCTTTTTCTAAAAATATATGTGATTTCAGGTCATATAGCTCAATATAGCTGCCTAACATTTATTAAAATCTGTTAAAAATAATAAAAGC
>NW_015505605.1:758665-759390 GCF_001515645.1 Sinocyclocheilus grahami | reverse complement strand
AGAGGCGTGAGAGCAAACAACGCACACAAGTTCATCGAAATAAACAATGTCAAATTCTTTTCTCAGCTGATGGCTTTCATTTTAGCCTTGCGGCCTTTGTCTTGATTTTGCACATGCTAAAATTGTTTCTTTTTTTTAAGCTGCACATATAACACTTTCTACCATATTTTCCATACACCTTGATTACATGTGACTATAAATACATAATATCTCGCTATTTTCTGGGAGTTTGTTAATGATGATAATTAGGTAGTATTTTGTTGAGTATGTTTTTGAGCTCATACCTTGGCTGGTTTAGGCATGTCATGGACAGCTGACACCCAAAGCTTTTCATATTCTTTATATCCTGCGTAATTGCTGGTTAACACCAGTAAAATAACTTTAAAGTCTGATATTTGCAACCTTGAATGGATTTTCAGGGGTATTTTTACCTTTATAAAGGTATTTTTCTAACCTTATTATAATTTTGTATGTCAAATAAACAATCAATAAATTCAATTTTAGTAATAAAGCATTATAGAGCTGTTACCAATCAAATTAAATTAGTATCAGCTTAATTAATTTTTGCACTGTCAAAGTGGCATAGAGGTTGCATCTGAATAGTTTTTTAGGTACACTTGCACAGACTGTGTAATGCATGAATGCATTTACACTGCAACTAATTGCATAACATGCTATGAGAATAATGTTTTTAAAATAAATTATGCTTTAAATATGAAAAAAAA
>NW_015505605.1:752137-758485 GCF_001515645.1 Sinocyclocheilus grahami | reverse complement strand
AATAAATAACAGTGATTAACAGTGAAGCAGTTTTGTAAAAAAAAAAAAAAGAAAAAAAAATTGGCTTTATGTACCCCCAAAGTATATCAAAATCAGTTTTGATGCAGAAATTGAAAACATTCATCACAGAAATGGTGTACTCAGTTTAATGTATTTAATATAAGGGGAAAATAGTGTCACATCATTGCCCCAGTTCCTATATTTTATTGCAGACTGCGTTGATGATTTGCATCAATATAATCTTGCTTTTGCTTGAGGTAAACATGTTTTAAAAGCATCTCACCTGCTATAAATCCAAAATGTTGTAAAACACCTAAGACTACCTGTTCAAAGCAAACAGCACTTCAAATCCCCTCTCAGTTTTGCTGTAAATGGATTTATTACAATTTGTTCTCTGTTCTAACTCTTGTACTCTTTCTTTGTCTCTTTAGATCTTTTCCTTGGAGGAGTCAGTGAAGAGCTCTTGCTAAAAGAACAACTTTGTGAGGGTGTTTTCTGCATTTCCTTCACCTTTGTCCTTATCTGCTGGCTGGGATGAGGGGGCTCAGGAGCCTTATTGTCGGGCTCCTGTTGGCCTTCTTCTCCACTGCCTTTGGTCTTTATTTCCCTCCTCACGGTAAGTGCCAGGACAGTTAAATTGCTCTCAGGTGTTTGTTCTTATCAATGCAACTTCAACTTGAGGCTATGATCATTATTCAATAGTATTACATGCTATTATCCAGTAAACTCTTCCAGAAACAAGCATCCTTTTTAGCACAGATGGCCATCTCAACAGCTCTTTTATCCTGTGATATGTTTTTCCTGTAGTGGAGCAGCTGCCGACCATCACCACTCAGACCTCAGGCTCTCTCATTGCCTTGCCATATGATGAGAACTTACTGTTCAAGTGTGAAGCCAAAGGCAACCCAAGACCTACGTGAGTGAGATGTCCGGCATTTAAGGATGTCAGAAAAACTGAAGAAATATCCCAATGGAATTGCCTTTTATGGGCTGAAGGAAGCTTAGCCATTTCTTTGTGCAACGTGTGAAAATATATTTTTTTCCTGTCACTGTAATTATTCATTTTTCATCCCCCACAGAGTAAAACAAACATTGCAGATCACAGGAATTTATCTATAAATAAAATACATTAAATTATGTTTTAGTTTTAGATTCCAACTTTTTATTACATATTTATTTATGTTTCTTCTTCTTTTTTTATTTGATAAGTGTCAGTAAGTCTTTAATTATGGATTCACAAAAACAGTTTATGCATTTGATGAGAGGAGAAAGAGTAAACTTACTGAAACACAGTAAACTTAAATTCATAATAATTAGAAGAAAAGTAGAAGACAAATAAAATATACACCAACTATACACTCTTGAAAATAGTTAAAGAGTTTTTTATGGGCATCAATGGTTCCATGAAGTTTTTTTATGTGCATGCCTAATAAGTGCCTGTTGTGTGTTTTTAATTGAACAGGTACCGCTGGACGAAAGATGGGATGGATTTTGACCCGCATAAAGACCCTCGGCTCATTAAAGAAGAAAGTAGTGGGACCTTTGTGATCCCCAACACTAAAGAGAAAGTGAAATACCAGGGAAAGTACAGATGTTATGCCTCAAACAAGCTCGGAACTGCAATATCAGAGGAATCAGAGTTTATTGTGCCTGGTAAGTCACAGTTCAAATATCCCCTGTGACACGTTATCTCAGCTGCTGATCATGAAATGAATATAGCAGAATTCGAAAAATTCTTGGTTTGAGAATTTCCTCAGATCTGGTCCAAGAAATTTGCATATTGCAACATGATGCTGCTCAACTAGTTTTTAATCTACTGACAGTTTCATTGGTAGTCTATCTGTCTTATGCTTTAATAAGAACGTGACTGCTATGAATTTAAAGGAGTTAATTTGCATTGTTTTTGTGCTTGCTCACAGTGGTACCCAAGTTTCCCAAGGAGAAGACAGAGCCAGTGGTGGTCACAGAAGGCGATTCGGTGGTCTTGGTGTGTAACCCGCCACAAGGAACGCCACCTTGGCAGCTGTACTGGATGACCAATGGTAGTTCAAGACACTTTAAATCAGTTTACTGCACATAACGTTTGCCAAGCAGATCATTTAAATGCTGTGAATTTTTTTTGTAGATTGAATATCACTCCTTCAGATCTAGGTTATTATTGTTAACCAAAACTAAAATTAAAACCATAAAAAAGTTAATTCAAAATATTAACAGAAAATATAATAGTGTATACTAATGATACAACAATAACACTGCTTCTGACTTCCTCAGCTGTTACAGTAAACGTTATTGTTTGTGATATGTCAGTCATTCCATGTTTTTGGCTAAACGGATACACAGATGCGTGCATATATTTCAACCAACTGTATGTAACTATATTTTCTGGCGCCAGACTGGAGTTCTACCGCCTCCGCTAATAACAGGCTTTTGATGATAAATGTTACATGTTGCAATTTGTAAAGAACGCTGGGAATATGTGACATTTGAAGAATTTGATTCTTTCTGTCAAGCCAGTAAAACAATAAATCAGTCACTCTCAAACGCTCACACCTGGAAACAGAACAAAACTTTAAAAGTAAACAAAATGCCATTAAAACCAAACATTAAAATGTATTTAAAATGCCATAATACGCATAAAGGCCCAATAATAAAAGTGAGAATTTTGGTTTCTAAACGTTTTTTGAATTTATTATTATTAAAGGCATAGTTCACCCAAAAATAGTTCAGAAAAAAATGCTATCATCATTTACTCACCCTCATGTTGTTCCAAACCTGAATGAGTTTTAAGCTGAGATGCGATATTTTGAAGAATGCTGGTAACCAAACCAGATTCACTTCAATAGTATATATTAAAAAAAAATACAATGGAAGTCAACAATGTTTGATTTCCAACAGTCTTATAAATGTCTTCTTTTGTGTTCAGCAGAAGAAGGAAATTCAAGGAAGGAAGGTTGAGGGTGACAGAATGCACAATGTTCACTTTTTTTTGGGGTTGAACCATCCCTTTAATTATATAATTTTAATTTGATATGAATTATTAAACATAGACAAAGAAAAAAAAGTAAAGAAAAAAATTGCTCTTACTTTTTGTTGTTTTCCAAAATAAATAAATAAATAAATATAAACTTCCTTAAAACAAGATACATTTACTTGAGAAGAAAATAAATATTAGATTTCAGAGTAATCTTTAGTGAGGTTTAGTGAGGGTAAGTAAATAAACTTGAATTATCAGTTTGAATTAATTTTTTAACTCCCATTGGGAAATATATTTTTTCCTTTATAAGCATGAACCTCTCTAAATTTCATTAACTTTCTGTGAAGGAAAGACTTACTGTATGTAAATATTCTTTTCAAGTAAATGCACCTTGTTTTAGATATTTATCCTGGAAAGCAAGACAGTTGATTAAAAAAGCAATGAGCGTTATTATTGTACATGTCTTCACTTCTTGAGCTGAAGAGGCGGCTTAATCACGTTGAGCCACCTACACTACTTGAGAGGAACAAGAATCCCTGAGCATTCAAAGCTCTAGCACATGATGCCTGATATCTTCTTTGCAGTGTGTCAGATCGGGCTGTTTCTGGGCGGTTTGGATGGTTGCCCTCTCTGATGTCCTGTTGCTCATGTTAATCTAACCCTCCTCTCTGTATTGTTCTCAGATCTTCGACACATTGAGCAGAATGAGAGGGTGTCCATGGGCCTCAATGGGAATCTGTACTTCTCTAATACACTGGTGACAGATAGCCACGATGACTACTGCTGTTTTGCCTCCTTTTCCAGGATACGCACAATCGTTCAGAAACCCCGCATGGCCCTGAGGGTCAAGCCAAGTATGTGGCAAGAATCTCATAAACATGACAGCATTTAAAGCAAATTAAACTTCCACTAACATCCAAAGGTTTGGGGTCAGTAATATCTTTCAGTGTTTTTGAAAGAAGTCTCTTATGCTTACCAAGGCAAAAACTGTAACATTATGAAACATTAAAATCATTTAAAATAACAGTTTTCTATTGAAATATATTTAAACAAGTCATTTATTCCTGTGATGCAAAGCTGAATGTTCAGCATCATTACTCCAGTCATCAGTGTCACATGATCCTTCAGAAATCATTCTAATGTGCTGATTTGATGCTTAAGAAACATTTATTATTATCAAGGCTGAAAACAGTGCTGCTTAATATTTCTGTGGAAAGATATTTCAGGATTTAAAAGAGCAGCATTCATACAACATTTAAAAAATGTATTTACTATCACGTTTGATCAATTTATTGCATCCTTTCTGAATAAAAGTATTCATTTCTTAAAACAATCGTACTGACCCCGAACAGTGCAAAATTAATTGTAGTCTGTAGTGTGTGTATATACAAATTTTCACAACTAACCTACTAATCACCATATCAATGAAGACCTGTTATGCTGGTTTTGCGTGACGCAGGACACATTCTTGCTTTCATGAACAGCTGGACAAAAGCACAGCAGAATATGACAAGATTGTTTTTAAAAGTATTTTTAGCTTGACACAATGTCATGAAAATGCAGCTCTCATGATACTGAAAAAAAAACTGTGAGATGCACAAAAATGGCTTAAAGTATACATAGTTTAACAATTTTTTTAATTTTTATTTTGTAAATATATTGTTGAACGTATTAGATTACTTTCTAAAAGCAATGCTCAAACGGCTGCAGTGGCGATTCATTTAAGTGGATGTAATTTATAGATGCAAGCTTGTTTTAGTGTATTGTCAGCATGCTGTATTTTAGCATGCTAATAATTTAACAGTTGTGAGATGCACAAAAATGGCTTAAAGTATACATAGTTTAACAATTAATTTTTTTTTTATTTTGTAAATATATTGTTGAACGTATTAGATTACTTTCTAAAAGCAATGCTCAAACGGCTGCAGTGGCGATTCATTTAAGTGGATGTAATTTATAGATGCAACCTTGTTTTAGTGTATTGTCAGCATGCTGTATTTTAGCATGCTAATAATTTAACAGCAAATGTCTCTAACGTAATCCTCTTTAAAGTCAACATTAAAATGAACTCTGTTTACTTTCTTAAACAGTCCTGGTCTTATTATGATAAATCATTTCATGTTATTTAAAAAAATAAAATAAATTAATAAAATTCTTTCTTTCTAATATTTCATCAAAATCTGTTGTCAGCCCTCTTATTTTCCAGCCCTGCTCCTCCAGCCGACATAGAAAACACTTTTTACAATCCAACCAATTCCTGAATTCTCAGTTGATTGTCCTTCTTCACTGAGAAGTACAGATGTTGTTTCATGTTAATACAGTATGTTTAGCACAGCTAAAATTAGTAACATTAGAAAATTCTAAATCCTTAGTACAGTTACATAGTATATACATGTTCAGATGCAAAAGCCTCTTAATGCCGTCCAGCCGACATAGAAAACACTTTTTACAATCCAACCAATTCCTGATGGATAAAGTCTTTTTCTCAGTTGATTGTCCTTCTTCACTGAGAAGTACAGATGTTGTTTCATGTTAATACAGTATGTTTAGCACAGCTAAAATTAGTAACATTAGAAAATTCTAAATCCTTAGTACAGTTACATAGTATATACATGTTCAGATGCAAAAGCCTCTTAATGCCTTCTGAAATTTTCTTCTAAAATGAGCCTTTTTCTCAGGCTCCTATGTTTATGTTCAGATATTTCACTTGAATAGCAATGAAAAGAACCCATTCATTGCCATTAATGTGAAATTACTGAACCAACACATAGGAGCCTGATAAAAATGCTAATTTTAAAAGAAAATTCAAAACGGTTCATTTTGCATCTGAACTCTTCATATACAGTATACACACTTTAAAAATGCTGGGTTAAAAACAACCCAACTTGGGTTATTTGGCAACCCAGCACTGGGTAAATATTGGACAGAACACATTAAATGTTTTAACCCAAAATGCTGGGTTGTTTATTTAAGTCAACTATTGTTTAAAAATCATTATATTGCTGGCTTAAAATGGGCTGGAAATGAAAAAAAATCACGCACAGAATTACTAGAGGCAACAGCAATAATCAAAAGATAAACATTTATTATTAAGCAAGAACACCCATGGACAAAATACAAGACAAGTTGAATTTATTTGGGTGAATACAGCATAGTTTACAATATAACATACATTTAAACTTGTTTAACAAGCATTTTAGAAATAAATTTGAAACATTTTAAAGTAGCATTTTAATTTAAGTGTATTCAACTGTTCTCTGTAATCACTTTTCACCGAAATAGTGCTAATTCTCGTGCCGGTGTGTCGCCGCAATCTGAGCCGGTGAAGGGCTGCCAATTTGACGCCCTAGGTGAAATCCCTATTGCCCCCCCCC
>NW_015505605.1:748277-749072 GCF_001515645.1 Sinocyclocheilus grahami | reverse complement strand
TTTTTTTGTGGCTTTTGTTACAATGATTATTATCTAAGGGCTTTTCTTAAAAAACCACAAGAAGTTTAAGATAAAGCTTTGTTGGGATTTAGCACTTGATAATTTGTCAGCTATTTCTGGAGTTCAGACTGTGAGATTTTCTTCAGACTGAGCTGTGTTTATATAAGAATCATTAAAATGTGACAAAATAACTTCTTACTGTCACTTTACAAAATTGTGTGCTATAATGGCCTGTTCTCTGAGTATATATATCTTGAATTTTTATTCATACTTTGGTCCATTCTTGTTCAGACATGAAAGTGTGTTTCTTTTTTTAATCCATGTTGAGGCCATTTACTCTCATTTGTCCCCATTCAGTTCAGAAGCGGAAGCCGAGCATTTTGGTGCCCTCCAGTCATTCAATGACATACCTAAAAAAAGGAGAAGAGCTGGAGCTGGAGTGTATCGCAGAAGGACTGTGAGTTCACTTCTCTATGGCCATGTTGGGTTTACAAATGTTAAACGGCGGCAAAGCATTTCCACTGACAGAGAGAGTGACAGAGGTTTATTTTGGTCTTTTCTCAGGCCTACACCGGTGGTAGAATGGATCAAGATGTGGGACAACTTAACAAATCTTACACAAATCAAGAACTATGGAAAGCTTCTGACTATACCAAACCTCACAGATCAGGATGAAGGGAGATACATGTGCAAAGCCAAGAATGATCTTGGTGAAGCTGTGCATCATTTTCATGTTGTTGTGGAGGGTATGCAAACATTTACATTATAGTCTTAAGCCTGAATTTTATCTGGGTA
>NW_015505605.1:745484-746908 GCF_001515645.1 Sinocyclocheilus grahami | reverse complement strand
ATATTTCACAATATTACTGTATTTCTGATCAAATAAATGCAGCCTGAGCAAAAAAGACCATTCAAAAACTTTTGAACTGTAGTGTACTGTATAAACCCATGTGACAACTAACCCCAGTCTCTCCTAAACACTTTGGGTGCCAATTCAACTTTGTTTTCTCCCCAGATTTTCCTTCTACCAATTACAAAATGCTTGATGACAGAATAATCATCCTCAGAGCAGAGCAGAACGACACTGCCGTGTACCAGTGTGAGGCCTCCAACAAGCACGGGACCCTGCTTGTCAACACTAACGTGCTTGTCATGAGTGAGTACTTCACTTACCTGTGTAAATTGGAAGATGAATATCATATTGTGATTTTTAGAGCGCAATAATACTGTAGGTTAGTGCTACTGATGCGCAACCCACCTAATTTACATGTATCAATTAATCACATAGCACCAGAAGAGAGGCTTGTGGTCCTCATTGAAGTTTTCTTGCCTTTGATTATGATATGATGCTCTTGCTGACATGTAATGGCTTAAGGGTTTCAGCAGCTGTTGGTTCATAATTGACGTAGAAGAAAAACATGAAACGTGTGCATGAGTGTGTCTATGACCTACTTCGGTCACTGTTTCCTGTTTGTAGCTGGCAGAAGAAGAGAGCTCTTTTATATGCTAATAGCTTTTTTACAGTTTAATTGTGATTTTGGGAGTGTGCCTCGGTTTCAAACTACAGCGCAGAAAGTGAGCCGTATGCCACGCTGGATGTTTGATGTTTGTCTGTGTGCACGAATGTTTTGACTAATGGTCTGGCTTTCTCTCAGATCATCCCCCTTTGATTCTGACGCCGAATTATCTGGAGTACGCAACCATGTTAGACAAGAGGGTGATTATGGACTGCAGAGTCTTTAGTTCACCACCTGCCAGCATTAACTGGTGAGTTTGGTAACAAGTGTTGTGATTTTAACACCGTGTCATAACCAGATGCAACATTATAAGCCACAAGTGAGGTGTCTCTTTTCTGTTAATCAGAGTTTTGGTCTCCGCTACAAGTAACGAGCGACACTACATTTCGTCAGTCGCTTGGTTGCTTTATTTGTACACACTGAAATCTCTGATTCACGTATATTAAACATTAAACTCGGACAAGGAGAGACTGATTGTAAAAGAAATCAGAGATTATAAGGTAAATTAAAGGTTATCCATTAAAAGCATGCCGTCCGAAAATAGTCATGAAAATACAAGATACTGAATGTAGTTTTACGCTCTTTGCCCAGTGTGTTGTGCATGTGAAACAGAGATAACGCCTATAATTGGCTGTTTTGTGCTTGGTTTTGTTGCGTCACGCACCATTTTCACGTTCAGATTCTTGTCACAGGAGTCTTGTCTCATCACGCCTGGTTAGGACACGGTGTATGAGTGCTAATTATGTGTTAATTTATG
>NW_015505605.1:743706-744469 GCF_001515645.1 Sinocyclocheilus grahami | reverse complement strand
GGGGGGGGGGGGGAACTAGGCTACAGTGATTCGGTTTTATCAACAGAGCATCTGTATTTCAGTAAAGGCCCTTCCCGTGGGCCTCTATTTCAGAAGAACTCTGAAGGGTTCAATGTTTGTTTTGTAGGAGAAGAGAAGACCCAGAGGGCTCTCTAGATGGAGAGAGATATTCTCTCCTGAAGAATGGCTCCCTGCAGATTCACAAAGTCGAGATGGGAGATATGGGCCAGTACAAATGTTTGGCAAACAACTCCGAAGGCACCATGAGCCTCACCACTGAACTTTTCATTAAAGGTTAGCCACCTTCCTTAATCAAAAAGCTTTCTGCTTCCTGATCATTAGTGATACCAAAGCGTCTTCTGTTGATAGATTCAACGAGGATCGTCAAACCTCCTCAAGACATGAAGGTCAGAAGAGGATCAATGGCGGAGCTGGAGTGCCAGGTGGAGTGCGATCCCACCCTCAGAAGAGAGCTGGAGATCTTGTGGATGAAAGATGGGATGAATATCCTCTCAAACTTCTCTGAAGGGTGGGTGACCTGTTTTCCCTAAGTAGTAGGATGAGATAGATTGTCCCTAATGGTTCAACTTTGAATTCATTGAAGCCATTTAAGTAAATCCTGTTTTCAGAAAGGGTTGCGCTGTCAAAACAGGAAGGATTAGTGTGAGCTATGACATTTTTGAAGTGCAGACATTTTATTTATAGTTTTATCAGTGCTGGAATCATGGATTAAGTACTTACACTTTGTAGTCATGTAACAGAG
>NW_015505605.1:742350-743696 GCF_001515645.1 Sinocyclocheilus grahami | reverse complement strand
GCAAACATTTACATTATAGTCTTAAGCCTGAATTTTATCTGGGTATTTGACGATTCCCATTTATTCTAGTTAGGACATTAGTTTGACAAGAATAATTGATAACACTTCAAGGTTCCATTTGTTAACATTATTTACACATTCTACTAACAATGAACTAACAATGAAACAATGAAATGTACCTCTAAAGCATTTATTAATCTTAGTTCAAATTAATTTCAGCATTTACTAATGATTATTAAAATCAAAAGTTGTACGTCAGTATTATTTAATGACCTGAGATAACGTTATCTAACAAAAAACAATTGCATTTTTTAATAACTAACATTAAAACAGATTATAAATACTGTGACAAACATGTTGCTCATCGTTAGATAATTACGGTATAGTTGATGCATTAATTAAAGTTTATTAACTGAACTATTTTTATATGAAGCGTATTTATAATTCTCACTAGCATGCATATTTCTAGCATATTGGCTGTTTGTTAGTACTTACAAAGCACATATTTTACAAAATTTCAAGTCATGTCATTTATAAACACAGAGGGGCAGTATTGCTCTAGTTAGGAAGTTGCTTTAATCCATATTCAATTGATATGTTGTGTGTCTCAGAGCTGCCCAGCTGGCAGGAGGAGCCAGTGAAGAATCAGTTAGCAGAGATTGGATCTGACATCCACATCAAGTGTTCTGCTAGAGGAAAACCACAACCCACAATCACCTGGAAGAGAAATGGCCAGCCTCTTGATGGTGTGTTAAAACTCCCACCCTTATCATGCCCATTTGACTGAATTTGTCAGCTCAAAGCCACTGCCAAATGTGCAATTGCAGGCTGTGAGAACAGTCTGGTGTTCCTTTCCGTTAGACTATGTAAACAGCAGTGAATATGTGCACACATCTGTATTTATGCACAATTTACATGCTCTGGTAAAAGGATATATCAGCAGCAGATGAAAAAAGTCAGTGATGAATCTTCTAAATATGTACCTCAGAAGTTTATTGCTGCTATAATGATGTGAAATATTACAAAATAGACAACACCGGGGCTAGCTGTAACATTTTTTTACACAATTTCTCAGAGTGGGTTTATTTTTAAAAGTCAATTTGTGTCTAGATAACTTCTAGTCTTAGCTGTTGAACATTTCCACTGTTATTGCCCCTCAAAAAATCTTACATTTCTGTGGTTTCACGTAAACAGTAAGATTTTATTAAGATACTACTATTTAAATTAATTCAGCAAGGATGCGTTAAATTGATCAAAAGTGACAGTAAAACATTTGCATTGGTACAAAAGATTTCTATTTCAACTTTTTTCCACGGATAATATTAAGAAATGTTTCTTGAGCAGCA
>NW_015505605.1:686840-740777 GCF_001515645.1 Sinocyclocheilus grahami | reverse complement strand
TGGTTAGGACACGGTGTATGAGTGCTAATTATGTGTTAATTTATGTGTTAATTTATGGAACCTATCCATCCAAAAAGATAAAACTTAGGCCTATATTTAAGATTTATGTATTTTAATTTCATATAAAATTTCTAATGATTTGGATTACACTGTTTTAACTTAAGCTAATAAACATGTTGTGATGCATATTTGCCAGTTATACATAAATGCAATAAACTGTTTTAAAAGCACAGTAACCAGGTTTATACATTTATCATTGACAAATCATGAATACAGATTTATATGTAAACTAATTACATAAATGTAAACTGAGTCTTGCTTGTCCCACAGCTACCATATTTAAACCATTGTCATGTTTAAAAGTAAAAAAATGAATACATTATTTAATAAATGTAATTCAATTCAAAGGTTTTCACACATAGTTTTCACATAGATTTATGATGATTCTAAGGGATTTTAATAATTTTTTTTTTTTTTTAAAAATATGAATTTTTGACAACAACAACAACAATAGAGACTGATTGTAAAAGAAATCAGAGATTATAAGGTAAATTAAAGGTTATCCATTAAAAGCATGCCGTCCGAAAATAGTCATGAAAATACAAGATACTGAATGTAGTTTTACGCTCTTTGCCCAGTGTGTTGTGCATGTGAAACAGAGATAACGCCTATAATTGGCTGTTTTGTGCTTGGTTTTGTTGCGTCACGCACCATTTTCACGTTCAGATTCTTGTCACAGGAGTCTTGTCTCATCACGCCTGGTTAGGACACGGTGTATGAGTGCTAATTATGTGTTAATTTATGTGTTAATTTATGGAACCTATCCATCCAAAAAGATAAAACTTAGGCCTATATTTAAGATTTATGTATTTTAATTTCATATAAAATTTCTAATGATTTGGATTACACTGTTTTAACTTAAGCTAATAAACATGTTGTGATGCATATTTGCCAGTTATACATAAATGCAATAAACTGTTTTAAAAGCACAGTAACCAGGTTTATACATTTATCATTGACAAATCATGAATACAGATTTATATGTAAACTAATTACATAAATGTAAACTGAGTCTTGCTTGTCCCACAGCTACCATATTTAAACCATTGTCATGTTTAAAAGTAAAAAAATGAATACATTATTTAATAAATGTAATTCAATTCAAAGGTTTTCACACATAGTTTTCACATAGATTTATGATGATTCTAAGGGATTTTAATAATTTTTTTTTTTTTTGAAAATATGAATATTTGACAACAACAACAACAATAATAATAATAATAATAAACTTTGCCATGATTCATTGTTTGAGGTATGGGTGTAAGAACATTTGGAAGAACGTGGGATAAGGCATGAGAAACATCTGCCAAAATCTATAGGAGGGGCTAATGTTTTCGTCACCTAATAATAATGATTAGCACAGAATGTACAAAATATTTCTATTTAAAATAATTGATTATGAATGATTACCATGATTTTTCATATCCATTCTGTTTTAATAATTGTAATTATTTTTATATAATTGTCTACAGGGCTAAAAAAAAAATAATAATAATAATAAAACATTGCTTTCTGATTAGCCTAACTAGCAATGGACATTCATGCTGGCAAAACAAAACAAAAATAAAATTAGTTTTGTCTGTATTATTGTCCAGTAAATCTAGCTAAATAACCTTAAAATATATTTCTTAAATTACATTTTAATCAATATTTTATTAGAAGTATACTAAATGATTCTGACAGAGTTTTTAGCATGGTTTTACTGTAGCTGGTCTTCAGATTATGGTGAATGATAGTTGTTGGGCACAGAGTGTCTGATAACAACAGGACAGAGACCCACTAAGGTCAAGTGAATTAAGTGAAGGAAAAGGGACAAAACATTGAGAAAAGACACTGCAAGATATATAGGCCTTTTGAAATGTCTGTTCTCCCAACAGGATCTTTTGTGTAAATGCAAAAAAAAAGTGTGTTTTGTTGTTGTGACTGTTAGTTATTTGCTTCCAGACAAATTATGTTTGCATCTCTACCTCAGGTCACCAATTAGCAGGCCATGATTCAGTTCTGTGCTGCAGATTAGTTCCAGTCGAACCACAAATAATTTTTTATGTTCACAAAACACTTAGTGAACATAAAAGAGATGTGCATTGATTGTCATGACAACATTTAACGCAGCTCTTATTTGGCATTTCAAACACAACAAAAGCCACAGATCCGCCTGTGACAATGTGTCTATACCGTCCTGTAACAAACTAGATCACTTCCATTATAATCAATGGAGCTGTCTGCACTATAAGTGGCTGCTTCATTCGACGGATGCCTGGTTTCTATTTTTGTAAGGCTGCATAGCAACTTCAACCACTTTATTTTTCCGGTCTGCCTGGAAATTTGGAAATTGATTGCTTTGAATTTTGCTTTGAAGTTCATCTGTGATTCATTGTCAATAAGACTTGAAAAATATCAGGTCATTTGACCTTTTATGATGACATTTTTTTTTATATCAGGTTGTAGAATGTAGGTTCTAGTTATGTGGTGCGATTCCCACAGAACCTACTGATTATTTGTTAATTAATAACTTAAAACACTGATTACATTGAAAACAATGATTGTACTCACATTTAAGGTGTAAGGAAAATATTTTAATTCAATAAATACTTGGTTACATCACATCTTAGAGGCATTCCATTTAAATGTAGTTGAAAATGGTGTAAACAATTTTTAGAACTACATTAAAGACGAATAATACATTTCTAAGAATTTGCCACATATTTTTCAACTCTTTTTCTCCATCCTGGACACACTTATTTGTCAATGACTCATTGTTTTTTGCCTTGTTTTCCAATTGACTATTGCTGCCAACATAGAAAGTTACAATAAATATTCCTGGAATGCACATTGCTTATTTCATTCAAGATCTAAAACTATGTAAGATTATTTGAACATTGTGAAAGACATTTAGAAACTTTGAACTACTACATGAACAAAGTATCTGTGAGTCTGATGTCTCATTTAGGAATTCATACATTTTAATTTGACAACATTTTATCAATCAACTACCAACTAACTGTTATATTGTAAATTTATTGTACCATTTTTGGGTTATTTGCAGATATTTCACAGATGATGGAGTTCTCCAGATTCTCAATGTGAGCCACAGTGATAAAGGGAAATACACCTGCATTGTTCGAACATCACTAGACCAAGATACAGCTTCTGCATACATAACTGTGTTAGGTACGATTTAAAGTCCTTTTGAGACCAGAATGAATACCAACTAGATTGTGTTATGTTTATGTATTACTTCAATACCACAATAATAGACCTGCTTGGAAAAATATTCAAATAATAGTGTAGCAATCTCTGCAAAAGATTGTACAGAAAACACAAACTATATTGTGTAGACTTTGTGATCATTATTGCTCAGTAATTTCTTTAAGCAATTCTGATTCTCTTTTGAATTGTCTTAAAGGAATAGTTCACACAAAAATGTGAAAACATTGTCATAATTTACTCACCCTCAAGTCGTTCCAAACCCATATAAGTTTCTTTCTTATGTTGAACACAAAATAAGACATTTTGAAGATTTTTAAAGAACCAAACAGTTGTTGGTCCCCATTGACTTCCATAGCAGTGAAAGAAAGAAATACTATGGAAGTCAATGGGGACCATCAACTGTTTGATTACCAGCATTCTTCAAAAAATCTTCTTTCATGTTCAACATAAGAAACTACAGTACAGGTTTGAAATGACATGAGGGTGACTAAATAATGTTAAATGAAAATAGAAATTACATTTTTGTGTGAACTATCCCTTTATAAAGTTATGATATAAGGCTTGTTTAAAGTGTTTGTGTCCTAAATGTGACACAGATGTCCCAGATCCACCGGTTCAACTGACACTCACTGATCTGAAAGACCGCAGTGTGAGGCTCCACTGGACGGCCGCCAGTGATCATAACAGTCCCGTAGCAGGTAAAACTCCTCCTACAAATGTATTGTACTGTCAGGGTTACAGAACAAATGCAAAACGCTTCCATTAGCGTTCCCTTCATATGTAATGGTACCCATTTTCAGTGCTTCTGAAGCTGGCTTTTGCTTTAAGCAGATTCCTCTGAAGTCGTTTTCATGGACGATGTTCGTACTAAAACATTGCTCTACAATATTTCAAGAGGGCTCCCACTGGGGCCAAACCACAGTGTATTGAGAGTGTGCACTTTGCATATTCAATGACCGCTGTGCTCTGTTCCTATGACTAGAGTTCATCATCCAGTACGAAGAGAACCACTGGGAGCCGGAGAAGTGGAAGGAGCTTCTACGAGTCGCAGGCAGCCAGATCTCTGCCCCCTTGACGCTCTACGGCCACATTAACTACCAGTTCAGAGTCATCGCTGTTAATACTATTGGGAAAAGCTGTCCCAGCATGCCCTCCGAAAGATATAAGACACCTCCCTGTGGTAGGGATACCTGTGATCCTTGAAGACTTGCTTTCGTAACATGTTACCATCCAACGTCTAGGGCTGTCCTTGGTTCACCTTGGATTTGTTTGAAGCGTGTCTTTGTGGGGATTTACCCTGAGAAAATTATACAGATGTCTATAAAAGCTCCATAAATTTTAATGCTCTTTTAAGCGATCGCTGTCTCTGACTATCAATGACTGCATGCTCGTTATTATGTGTGATACACATTGGCAGTGTTAGAGGGCAATGGTATTATTGACTGAGACAGATGTTAAATAATTCATATTCACATTTGTACAGCTCCCGACAGGAACCCAGAAAACATTAAGATTGAGGGTCACCTGCCACATCAGATGGACATCAGCTGGGAGGTAATAAACTGCAAACAGCATTGTCAGACAACCTTAATGCATATGCATATACGCATGGCTTAGAAGCAAAAAAGGCAAATACTCTCACGCAAGGAGGCTTGGGAACTAAAAGCTCCTGGAGCTCCTATGAAGTCTGGTATCTTGTAGTTTTAAAGCAGTAACAACTTAATTTGCTCTGGCAGTCAAGTATAAGAGCAAATCTCCTTTCATGAGCCAATTTATGCTCTATTTATGAGTCAAAATTCCTTCAGATTGCAAGTCTGAAAGAAAGCCAAGCGAGGCACCCCAGAAACTAGGTTCCCACGCCAGATTTCGCAAACCCATCAGCAAATGTCTCTCGAACTCTTCCATTCTTTCCAAATGCTCAGTAATGTTTGCAGTGCACTGACCCACTTTTACATTTAATCACCAGCCGCTCTTGCCTGTGGAGCACAACGGTCCCAGTCTGGAATACAAACTGAGCTACAGGCTCATGGGTGTCGAGGACAGTTGGAAAGAACAGATGGTGAAGAGACACTCATTTGTGGTGCGAGACACCCCAACATTTGTCCCTTACGAGGTCAAGATCCAGGCCTTTAACCATCACGGGTGGGCACCAGAGCCCAGAGTGGTGACTGGTTATTCCGGAGAAGACAGTGAGTCAAACAGCATGTTAATGCATTCATCTCACAGTCGTGTGTGACTGCCACGATTTGCCAAAAATAAACACTTAAGATTAGAAGATTAGTTGGGAGAGTGGTTTAATCCACTCTCTACCAGGATCAGCCCTTTCTGCTGAGCTTTTACATTGTGCTTTTAGGGATCAGACACATTCTTTGCCAAGCACTTGTGAGAATAGTTTTTGTTTTATTCCATTTTCATGTTTTTCCATCTCATGCCCTTGTCTCTAGTCGACATTTGGCATTGTCTTGAGGATGATGCAACAGGTTGGGCTGCTTTTGTCCCTGCTATTCCTGCATCACTGTTTGTCCCTGCTATTCTTGCATCACTGTAGATACACAGAAGCATGGTTGCTTTAGCTGTAGGTAGATCTTGACAGTTTTCATGCAGTTGTTGCAAAGAGCAGGGATGCAAACTTGACACTTTTCAGTGATAATTGATGTTTTGAATCCAAAATACTCTCAGAAGAAATGTGCAAAAACTATACCTTTAGGGGTATAACAGTTTGTCACTGGGGCAGTACCCACAAAGGGACAGCTTTGTACCAAAAGGGTGAATATTACCCCCTAAAGGAGTACCTTCTTTACCCCTAAAGGGTGCATACTACTGTAAGGTACTACTACGCAGCCTTTACGGGTAAAGAAGGTACAAAGGTGTCCCTTTGAGGGTACTGGCCCAATTTCAAGCAGTTGTATTCCCAAAGGAACAATTTTAGTTCAATTTCATCCAGTGTAGGTCCTTTGTGTATTTCATGTAAATCCGACAAGTGTTTGAAATTGGGATGAAATGAGAACCACTACTTTTGAGTTGTCAAAAAAGTAAAAGCTAAAAAACTACTGTAGCTTCTGTGCTTAAAAACGCAAATGCTGCCCCACATGAACATCTCTGCAAGTAGTGTGTCGCTTATAACATGCATTTTAAAATGCAACACGTTACAGTCTTCCTAAATTTGCAATTAAAATTATTTATAAATCTGTTTATAAATCAACAAAAAGTTCTCTCTGCGGTTTTCTGTCAAAGCAAAAGCTCTTTGGGTTATTGTTTAAAAGCAAAAAAATTAAGGCATACATAAATTAGCACTGTAATTTTGTATTACAACAACAACAATAATAATAATAATATTAAATACAATTTTTTTTTATTTTTCAATACAGTAGTAATACATGTATTTATTGGTTTAATCTTATTATTATTAATAATAATAATAATAACAATTTAATAATAATAATAATTATCATTATTATTGTATAGTAATATTAAATGGGTTCCATAAAAACAGTGTGAATGTGGCCTAAGACAACTGAAGAAAAAGAGAGTCTAGGTTGAGTTTTTCACTATATCCTATATCCCAATATATCCTTACATCCACATTATAAAGCTAAAGGGGGTTGCATCTTTGTCACTTTTTTTTTTCCAGTGAGTTTGCATCCCTGAAAGAGCCTTTCCCATGTACCCACATATCTCTGTGGATAGCTTCATGTTAGCATGTGCACTTTTCCTGGAAACAGTCAGTGTGTCATTTAATTACAGTCCATTTTTTTCCTCGGTGGCTCTAGTTGCTTGATGAAATGGTTGTGTGTGTGTGTGTGTGTATTTGTGAGCTGTTACCCTCTTGCATCAGTTGGGAAAGTTTAGCCTCAAACAGATCTGCATTCTGTTGGCCTTTCCAGTGCCCTTGGCGGCTCCTGAAGACGTATCTGTGGAGGTGTTGAACTGTACGATGCTGAGGGTCAGCTGGTCACCGGTGCCCCAATCTGCCTTGAGGGGCCATCTTGGAGGATACACTGTGAGTTCCCAACCCCTCCAGTTCAAAGGTCCTGTGGTTCTGGACAAAAGCTGATGGTCATTCAGCAACAAACAAGCTGTTTGTAGCATTTAATAGACTCCACTGTGTGTTTCCTTATTGCCCTTTTTCTCTCTCTGCCTCTATTTTCACTCTTGGTTTCTTTTCCATAAATATATACAGTATATCTTCTCATCAACATCCTATTTCTCTTCCTTCCGTCTCTTGCTCCCAGGTGCACTGGTGGCAAACTCAAAGTCTGTTGACCTCTAAGAGAATTCCCTCAGAGAGACAGTCTCTCACCATGCCTGGAAACAGGAGTCACACCATGGTGCCGGGACTGAAGCCATTCTCTGAATATAGCCTGACTGTCAACGTCTTTAACCGGAGAGGGAATGGACCCAGCAGCAGTCCCATCTCTTTCACAACTCCACAGGGAGGCAAGAATGCTTTGACAGTATACACGTTTTGAAATTCAGTGGTTTGGGCATTTGCTAAGTTCTTGTGTAGATTCAGTTGAATTTTACACAGTTTGTTGTTCACCCAGATGTACTGCTGAACATAAAACTAATTTAGAAAGAGGTGTGAAAAGAATGACATTGACTTAATTGAAATACAATGCAATGCTATTTCAGCAGTTGAACTAAGGTTATTGTAGGTGGTTATTAAATTAAGACTGTTTTTTTTTTGCACTGAAATACAGCGCCAAACAGTTTTTCCTAATTTAAGGTACATACTGACCAGTAGCGCTTGACATCTTCCCACAGTTCCTGAGCAACCTCCCATCCTCAAAGCCACAAACTTTCAGAAAGACTCCATCACGCTGGTGTGGGCACCTCCGCATGAAACCAACGGCTTTCTCACGGGATACTTGCTGCAATATCAGACAGGTATGACTCTCACAGATTTATCTCATGTTACATCATCTGTCTCAGTGAATTTTATATAATCAGTGTTTAACTATACTATATTCTGCTGTATATATTTCAAGTTTGGGGTCAATAACATTGTTTATGTTTTTATATATGTTTTTATGTTTTTTAAAAGAGTTTTATGTTCACCAAGGCTGCATTTATATATATAAAAAAATACAGTCAAAAACAGCAATATTGTGCAAAAATACTACAATTTAAAATAACTGTTTTCTATTATAATATATTTTAAAATGTTTTTTTTTTCCTGTGATGGCAAAGCTGAATTTTCAGCATCATTACTCCAGTCTTCAGTGTCATATGATCTTTCAGAAATCATTCTAATATGCTGATTTGTTGATTTCTAACTATAATCACAGGTAAAAAAAAAAAAGTTATGCTGCTTAAAGAACGTGGAAACGTACTACAGTGTCTTTATTTAGATTTCCTTGATGAGCATAAAGTTTGAAGAACATTGTTTCAAGCATGAAAATGCTTTCTTGAATCTCGACTTAACATCATTTTATTGATAAGGATAGGGAGTACGTAGGTTTTTGTTTTCACTAGATATGATAGTAAATCCATCATTTTTAATTACGTAAAGTATAGGAAGAACCCCATGACAGATCTAGACAAGTGGTGCTGGGGAGGAGGAAGGTTAAAGAAAATTATCATCATGCTGAACGGTAATATATAAAGTCGGGTAGACAGAAAATAGAGATCGACTGGCAGATTGTGCCAGTCAGCTACTCAGAAGAATTCCTTGACTGTGCGTATATGCATTTATTTGAAATAGAAATCATTCTGTCATTTTTGAATAAAAGTATCACTTTCTTTAAAAACTTCTTACTGACCCCACACTTTTGAAGGTTTTAAATATTTTAAAACTCAATAATTTTCTTGTTTTTCTTGTAGTTAATGAGACTCTGGGTGAGCTGAAATATGTGAACATCAGTGCATCAGATACAACACAGTGGGTCTTGCGTGATCTGCAGGAGGACAACTGGTATACGTTCTACCTGAGTGCGTGCACGCAGGTGGGCTGCGGGTCAGCCATCAGTGAGGAAGGAGGCACCGTCTCTGAGGCGTGTAAGTGTGCCCGGCAGCAACTATAAGCAGAGTCCCATGAGCTATAATGGATCTGGTATCAGAATCTAAATTGAAGTGCCCATGCTGAGACACAAACATCTGATACAAGCAAAGTTAGTTGTGTTCTAATTAGCACAGCCGCAAGGTGTTCGAAAGTGATTAAGCAGCAGTTACAGAACTCTAAGTTGCGGTTGGCAAGATCTTGTTGCATAAAGGAGAATGATTAGATTATTGCTAAAATGCAAAACTCACAGTGATCTGACAAACAAAAGGGTGTAATGACCAATACATTGACCAATCAATGAGGTGCCTCAGTAAAAACAATTGCCTACTGATGTGTTTTTACTTACTGGATAACTGATTTTGCATCATCGTCACAGTTTTTCTCTAGGCCACAATTTTGTTACGAATTGCCTATTTCTTTCTGTTATGCTCATATTCTCATTCTCCATGGGTTTGTTTAAACTGATCTGTCTTCTTATCAACCAACTTCTGTTTCTCATGAACTAGTTACAACGCCCGAACATTCATTTCCTGACGTTTCTACAGTCTCAGCTGAAACTTCGACAGAGAGTTGTATGCATCACATACTGTAGTTTATAGCATTTTGCAGCTTACATAGTAGTAGTTTCTATTTGGAAAATGTAACATTTTGAAGCATTTCAAATGCCTTCTGTCGTTTTCAGTCAGATAAATGCAATTTAAAGCTAGTTTATCAGTAAAATATGTCAACTTATGGACATAAAACCTGAAGTGATTTATCTTATTATTATATTTGTTTTATTGTTATGTCTCTACTGTCTTTTTAAGATGATCTGTCAACATCTGAGGTGACATCTTCTGAGTTGAGTATGTACCAGCAGATTTGTAGCTATTTCTGTAAACTAAAAAATTAATTAGTATATTAACTCCTACATTACTGTCTACAATAACTCCAGATGAAGTCATTAGTTACATAAACTCATAATGGCATGGGAAAACATTTAGGTCTTAACATTAGTCATACTAGTAATAGTGCCAGTAGTTGTAGCATTAATTTTAGTCACATAAATAGCATCAGTTATCATTGTTGAACATAACTCTATGTTCAGTGAAGTTGATTATTGTGTACATTCTGCAAAATGAGCGTAGTCTTCCATCAAAAATCCACATAGTGACAGCTGGTTCAAGTTTACTTCAGCTTGATTGCTGCTGGCATTTGCTTTTGTCTTTTAAGAGCTCCTCTGTGAGGCAGTAGTACTGTCCCTGAACCCCTGCTAAAGACAGCAAATACATGCTGTCTTTATCAGGGTTGACAAAACCAGTCTCGCTGCTGACAGGAACACATCACTCAACGGTGTTCATTTTGTAAAGACCAGCTGTATACTCGTAGTACAAATGCAAAAAAAAAAAAAAAACATTTAGTAACTGTCAAACCTTGACAGTACTTTTCCCTTGTTAGGCCCATTTATTTTGCTGTCCCACCAATGATTAGTTGCATTTTAGTATTTGCATTTAACATTGCTTTTTCCCCTGCTGTCCATGACCCTATCAGACACATGGGTCATTTTTGAGTCCCACTGGTTGATACAAACTGATATAAACTATTAAAATAGTTCCTATCCATGTTTATTTGACACTATAAATAATGATTTCATGATATGCAAAAAAAAAAATTCTGGACAGTCTGGACAAGGACATTAAAATTTCCCACTGCTGCAGTCAATTCTACAGGGAAATGAATGTGGTCTGAACTCTCTCTCTCTCTCTTGCAGGGCAACCTTTCACTTTCACCTCATCTAATACAGACACTCCTTCTGTCAATACCACCTTTCATACCTTAGGTATTCATCCATTCATCTACCTAAACAATCATTTTCATAACTCCATACTTAAGTGAAATGGACATTTAGAGTCAACATGAAAACTTGACTTACGATTTTGTCTAAAATAAATATCCTCTTTCACTCTGAAATGTTACAGAAGAGCTGGTTCATGTTGACTTTAACAATGTTTTCATTCAGATTTCTATATCACTGTATTATTTCTGTAACACATCCCTGTGGTTACGGGTGGACTTGAATTCTTTTGCAGGAACTAACCTTTCGAGAGTCTTTCCTGTCTTTTTGTTCTATATCTTCTCTATGTATTTCTCTCAGTTGTGCTCAACATATCCACCTTTGTAACTGACACCTTTGCAAGAATCAGCTGGAGAACCAGAGGAGAACATTCTGATTCACAACTCTATGTTGCCATAATGAATCACAGTAAGGAGCTTACTCTTTGAACTGATCTGTCAGGATCCAATGTTTGCAGCATTGTGTAGATTGTAGACATATTTGTAGCGTAGTTTGGAAAGTATCATTGCGGGCTGCAACTAAAAACTATTTGAACTATTTTAAATCGATTAATCTGATGATTTCTTACATTAATTGGCTTTTCAACATTTTGATCAATGTGCACATTTAAATATGTATAATGTACTGTATATATTGTATGCAAACATGTAAATATAAAGGTTACGATATATATTTAATATAAACAGTTTATATTACCAAAACAAAATTTTTCCGTAATGTTCAATTAATTATTTGAAATAAATTTAAGATTGTATTAATGAATTGTGGTTAAAATAGCTGTGTGTTGTAGAAACATACACTGTAAGGAAAAATCTGTAGAAAATGCATAATGACCTAGCAGAAATGTATCAGTACCTTTTCCGTTGAGTTTAAAACAATACAATGAAATGCATAATTAAAAATATGTGTACAATACCTGTGTACAGTTAATACAGAAAATCCCTAACAATTTGCTATTTAAGAACTAAAAGAGTTCACTCAGCAGTATCAAAATCTGCGGTTTGACTGCAGACCTTACTTTACTCATGATTCATGAATAAAAACAGCCATTCTGTTCTACACTCTTAAAAGTAAAGGTTCTTTATTGGCATCAATGGTTCTATGAAGACCCTTGAACATCCATGGAACCTTTCAAATGCATAAAAGGTTCTTTATAGTCGAAAAAGGTTAATTAGATTTTTAAAATATTCTTCAAAATAGTTATTTTAGGAACTGTTCACTGAAAGGTTCTTTTGGGAACCAGAAATGGTTCTTCTATGGCATCACTGCAAAAACACCCTTTTGGAACTTTTATTTTTGACAGTGTACAGAAAATAATGAGGGCTAATTCCCAAACATTTTAGGGCTACAAATTGAACATGTCTATTTAAAAACTGAATTTGATGTCCAACAACAACAATTTAATTACTCATTCTTCCTCTATTACGCTCTGTTTGACTGACATACATACTGGTGCTTACATGAAGAATTTAAAGTTTAACGATGACAGTGACATTTAATTGCTCACTTCCTAGCAAATGAACAAGGAAATTAACACATTAAAAATATAAAATTAGAGTAACATTCTAGCTAAAAACCTCTAAAACTCGCAAAACAGCCCAACATTCAGACCAACTGATAATGAAATTCATTCTCTGCTATTTTTATTGTGGATCTTTATTTGCAGCCCTTTTATCAATCTTACTCTGTCAACTTTTCTAACCTTTCAGAATGTTGCTTTTCACTATCATAGATATCTCCTCTTTCTGCTGGGTTGTGAGCTAACACTATCTGGTTATGCGGTTATTCCTTCAGGTGATGGTATCTGGCAGCTTTCAGAGGCTTTAAATACATCTAAAGGTTTCCACCTCGTTGAAGGGCTCAGCCCAGGAACTGTGTACACAGTCCGGCTGCAGGCTTCACACAGGGTTGATGTCCCTAGCATTTTTGAAGAGGTTTTAAAGACCAGGAAAGGTGAGAAGTCAGAGAATTTAGCCTTTAGGACGGCATTAGAGGTATCACTGACATAGTATAATATGGGATAGTCTTTCTGTGGGTGCATTAGCACTAGGGGTATATAAAAAAAGGTCTCCCATTCCATTGAGCAAGCAGTTTTTTTTAAATATTATACTTCACAATTATAGGTTTATAGAATGTGCTGTAAGAAATAAAGCTGTGAAATACAGGGGGGAAAACAGCAGCTGTGGTTGCCAGAATTTTACCTCCAAAAATAGTCGCAACAGTACATCATGATAACAAAAACTGAATATTTTGATCACTGATATAATGTTAACGGGATAGTTCACTGGAGATCAAAATTCTGTCATTAACTACTCACCCTCATGTCGTTCCAAACCCGTAAGACCTTTGTTCATCTTCGGAACACAAATTTAAATATTTTTGATGAAATCCGAGAGCTTTCTGACCCTGCATAGACAGCAGTACAACTGACATGACACGAAGACTGACACGGAAGAGAAGAAACTGTTGAATAAAGTCGATATTTTAGTTTTCTTTGTGCACAAAAAGTATTCCTGTAGCTTCATAACATTACGGTTGAACCACTGATGTCACATGGACTATTTTGACAATGTCCTTTCTACCTTTCTGGGCCTTGAACATGGTAGTTGTGTTGCTGTCTAGTAAGGGTTAGAAAGCTCTCGGATTTCATAAAATATCTTAGTTTCTGTTCAGAAGATGAACAACGGTGTTACGAGGTTAGAACGAGATGAGGGTGAGTAATTAATCTGTAATCAGTAATCTGGAGATGCAAACAGGTCTATCTGAGCAAATCATGAACAAGATGGGCGAGTGCTGCTGCGGGCGGGCAGACACTCGTATGTGTGCGCGGGATGCGGGAGAATAAACTGATTCACGGGACTACCACAAAATAGAAATATCTAAACATAAAATATCTAAAACAAATAAATTGTTATTCATCTATTGCACAAAAGCAACATGAACTAATATAAACGATTAACAGGTGCAAGCGTATGCAGAGTTTCTATTCAGGCTATAACAAGTGTTGAGCAATGCAGTGCTGAAATTTGCGTGCTCACGAATCCTCTCATTATAATACACAAATTGTAGACATTATGAAAGATTCATTATGCATATATTTATTGTGTTACAGAGATTTGTGAGATTGCGATGAACTGGGATGTATTTTAGAAATTATAAATGCAGCGCTCTTTGCTGGCATTCTGCCATGGCAAACCATGCACGCAGCAGCCACTGCTTTAGTTAAAAATAACAGTGTTCTGTGAATTTTGATGCTTTAATAACAAATATTTATCGGAAGCGTGTATGCTGGGATTTCATAAATTTGATGGAGAAAAAAGTAACATAACTAGTAATGTAACTAATTACTAATTACTTTTGAAATAAAATAATCAGAACAGTAACGTGATTACTTTTAAAAGGAGTAATTAGCAATCAGTCATTTGATTACATTTTCAGAGTAACTTGCCCAACACTGATCGCTGCAAACCAGTCTTGGGGACGGATACACTCGAAAATGCATTTCTGCATCAACATTTTGAACGGCAGCTTGTGAAGTGCGCGATTCAAAACTCGCAGGTCCAAGATTGGTCGTAACCCACCACTACAATGAAGTAAGGGCTGTAAAACCCCGTCTGCAGGAGCCACCAAGATGGACTGGGGAGCGCTAACCGGGCTCAGAGAGGCCGTGCCAGTGGAACCAACGGAGCCACCGACATACCCGTGGTGGGGCAGCGTGGTGGAACACATGGACTGGGTGTAAAGTGTAACACTCACCTGATCCCTCCTCGTGAGAGGGGGAACGCAGGGTCCCGGCTTGAGGCTTGTAATATCCTGGCGTGTGACGGCATGAAGCGGGGTCTTGAGTGTCACAGCACCTACCTGGTTCCACGAATGGGCAGAGGAAGTGCTCTTGGGCAACCCACTGCTGCCCGCTGGCGAAAGAGGAGGAGGGAAGTGATCCTGTGATGCACAGTCCACCACTCTCCTCCTTTTGCGACCCAGAAACTGAGTAAACGGCTCTTTTCCTGAAGTTTTGGGTACTGCTGGCTGCTGGACCAGCGGCGGAACACAAACAAAACAAAACAAAATATTCTCCACCCAGCCCTCCTCTGGGGAAGGGAGTGGTGCAGTCACAATCTCTGGATGAGCAGTCCCCTCCATCTCTGGGTCGTCCATCTCAGGGCCTCTTGCACTTGCACTTGCCACCAGGTTTGGCGGGGGCCTGGACGGGCTGGGTGTCCTGCCTATGCCCAGCTCCACGACACTGCCTGGTGGAAGGCCGCTGCTGCTGCGTGGGAGCGGGGCGGACTCAGGGGGGTGCCCTCGGCGACGAGCAGGCTTAGGGGCTGCGGCTGGAGTGGAAGCAGCAGGTTTCCTCAAGCGCATGATGTGCTTGATCGCCTCAGTCTGCTTCTGCGCCGCTGAGAACTGCTGGGCGAAGCTCTCGACCACGTCGCCGAAAAGGCCGGTCTGTGATACGGGAGCATTCTGGAATTGCACCTTATCATGCTCCTTCATATTGGCCAGACACAGCCAGAGATGGCGCTCCTGGACAACCAAGGTGGACATCGCACGACCCAGAGACTGTGCAGTTACCTTTGTCACTCGGAGCGCGATGTCTGTCACAGTACGCAGTTCATGTAAAACCGTTAGGTCATGACCACCCTCGTGCAGGTCCCTCAGGGATTGGACTGATGAACCTGCAATAACGCCTCCCCACAAGCTCTGTAAGCACTGCCAGTTAGACCTGACGAATACTTACAGGCCCGCAAGGGGAGACACGGGTCACCCTGCAGAGTGGTAGTGGCCGTGGGACACAGTTGTATGGCCACAGACCGCTCCAATGAGGGAATGCCCGTTTATCCCAAAGCGGCCCCGCCATCAAGGGTGGTGAGGGAGGAGGAGCTGCATGATTTGTTTCTGGCAGTAAAAGGTGCCTTCCACGATCTCGTGAGGTCCTCAGACACTTCCGGGAAGAATGGCACCGGAGGGGGGTGCTGAGAACTAGCACGACCCCCACCGATGAACCACTCATCCAGCCTCGAAGGACCAGGAGGTGGAGGAGTCCACACGAGCCCAACATTCTCAATATCCCGGGAAAGCATAGCCGTCATCTCTGGGTCTGACTCGGGCAACGCCACTCTCCCCGAAGCACCGAAGGATACGGGCAGTACACTCTGTCCTGCAGAGGGCCCAGCGTGCACCTCCGGAAGCTCCACCAGCTGCGGAGCACTTAAGGGGTGAGGAACTTCTTCAGGAGAAGCCCTCACGGTGATCCACAAATCACCTCTGACACCATCCGAAGCAACTACGCTCCGAACGAACGCTGGATCACGGCAGAGGCAGAGGGACTCCACCACGTTTGACGTAGCAGAGTCTTTTATGCAACTCCGAGATGTCCCCACACAGTGAACAGGTACCATCCACGAACACTTCCTCAGCGTGCTTAATGCCCAGACACGTGAGGCAGCGATCGTGACCATCCTAAGTTGCCAGGTAACAACCTCATCCAGAAGCACACGGGTGATAAAACATCTTTAAAAAGACGCGATCACCCGTGTTGCTCTTTTAGTGCTGAAACACGCAGGGGAGCTGGCCACCACACACTCCTGGTGTAGCTGTCTGCACGCAGGATGATTCCCATGAGACCGTGACCACTGCTGCTGTCTGCTGTAACGCCCACACTCGCTTTCTGCAATCACTCGAAGAGAAGAGCAGTAGTGATGCACCACCGCTCGGCTCTGAACTGAAAAGATGAATAAATGCGGTGCACCTGCTGCTTCTTATACCCGCGCTGTGGTGTGTGGCAGCCAGATGCGAATTCCGCATGCCAATGTCCATTGGCACATTTAGTTACACTCGAAGTGGATTGGTCTCTCTGGCGAGATCCCAATTCGTCGGTCACCGACGTGATGTCGAGAGTGACCAACTGAAAGGGAACAGCTTGTTACCTGCAACTTTCTGATATCAAACAGACAGACAGACCTTTGGACATAACGGCCAACATCTACACGACAACAATGCCTACTCTATATTTGACAGAAACTTGGCCCATCTATTCAGTGCGAGGTAATCCAGAGGAAGTAGGGTAGATGACACACTCGCTTTCTGCAATCACTCGAAGAGAAGAGCAGTAGTGATGCACCACCGCTCGGCTCTGAACTGAAAAGATGAATAAATGCGGTGCACCTGCTGCTTCTTATACCCGCGCTGTGGTGTGTGGCAGCCAGATGCGAATTCCGCATGCCAATGTCCATTGGCACATTTAGTTACACTCGAAGTGGATTGGTCTCTCTGGCGAGATCCCAATTCGTCGGTCACCGACGTGATGTCGAGAGTGACCAACTGAAAGGGAACGGCTTGCAACGAACCTGCAACTTTCTGATATCAAACAGACAGACAGACCTTTGGACATAACGGCCAACATCTACACGACAACAATGCCTACTCTATATTTGACAGAAACTTGGCCCATCTATTCAGTGCGAGGTAATACAGAGGAAGTAGGGTAGATGATGTTATTCATAAACACCAGAAGAACTAATGAAAATGCCACTGAATTATGTATGACTGCTAGATGTAGCACCTACAGCTCTGCATATGCTTCCGACGGACAAGTGACTGAAATTTATTTGCAACTGGGTTCCTGATCATTTAATTTTGTCAGCAAACCCATAGCCTCAGAAGAGCCATTTATGCCAGAGAACTGGTGGCAAATGTGTTCAATTCATCAAATGTCAAGAAGTGAACTATTTTTGCTACAAGGAGTACACTTCAAGTAATTAAAATGTTTATGGTCCATTTAAATACTCTTTGTGTTCTAATTGTTCTCATTTGACAAACCAGGTCAGAATTTGGCACAGGAACCATATTTAAAAACGCCATTTGAAATGTGTTCTTCTAACCCAAAAATACTGTTTTATTTTCCCATATTTTCAAGTTGACTACATTAATTAAATTTTTCCAAAAACAAACTCTCTCTTGTCCTTGCAGTGCCTAGTAAACAACTCATGGCATCCCAGGAGTGGTTTGTGGTGATGATGTGTGCGGTGGCATTACTAACTCTGCTTGTCCTCATCGGCTGTTTTGTGCTCAAGAACAAAGGCGGCAAGTACGCAGGTAAGACACAAACAGCTTCAGAGGTCACACAGACCTCTGTCCAAGCTCACAGTTCTCTGCAGTCAAAGCATTTACACCTTAGCTTGGTGCTTTTGTTAGCTTTGTGTTGTGTGGCTCTGTCGCACTAACCCATAGACTTATTACTAGCAGTGTCAGACGGATAACCTGAGATCAGTGAGCTTTATTGGCCTGTCCTCACCTGCTCCTACTGGTCTCCCTTTGCTCTTCACATGTATATTTAACCAATATGAAATGCTTTTAATGGATTCAAGAACAAATTATGTCCTGACTGGATTATTGCAACAGACACTTGCATGCATTAAAATGCATAAGAAGCCTTATGGAGCTTATGGAATAAATCTTAAGGCATTATTAGACCATTTTAAACACTTTGTTCTTACATCACTGTGGCTGTTTACATATAGGTTATTTATAACTTACCAAGCTGAAAAGAATTAATGTTTTCTCCAGTAAGACCATGTCTTACTAGCACACAGTAGTTTATCTAAAAGGCAGTCAGTGTCCTTGATGTGCTTCCACAAAGCAAAATAGAAAATATTCTCCCAAATTTGGAGAATATGATGAATTGAATGTTTGCTCAGCAATTGCAAAACAAGTGGATAACATATTATCTCTTATGAATAACAATGTCATTTTTTAAATGATATCAAGGCAAGAAATTTCAAAAGCAACTGAGAAAATGATACACAACGCACTCTCCTTGAATGTTGTAATTTCACTGCAGTCAAATCTCCCAGAATAGTATAATGATATTTTATGATAAATAACATCTTTGCATTTTTTTCTTTACAGTGAAAGAAAAGGAGGAAACTCCTGCTGATCCCGAAGCTCACGCCATGGGTGAAGAATCTCCTTGCGAGTACAGGTCAGAGAGCCACACTAGTTCTGTTATAGATAGTGACACAAGTTCTTCATCTCACTGAGTTCCTGTAAAATCATTTCTTAATGCCTTTATCTCATGCAAATAAACACCTACATGTACGCCATTTACTTGAAACCACATGGAAAGCATTGCTCTGCAAGCTTGAACTGACTCTGTGCTCACTAGCCACCACACAGGCAGTAAACAGCAGCTTTGTTTAGCACAAAAGTTAGATTTTTAGTGTAGCAGTGTATGTTGATAGTTGTTATATTGTGTTTAGCCATGTAGTACAAATGTAAAAGAGTTCCTCAGTCATAGAAATACCTGAAAATATCTGGCAGTTTTCAAAAGTAAACATTTAAGTTGTTTTTCCAGGCCTGGAAATGTTATGGAAGTAAATACAAAAGTCAAGGCAAATTAATGAAACGGTCTAATGAATATGTAAATATGTTTTTCTTCATGGACTAGATCAATTTAAATATTACATATGCAAAATTTTGCTCTTTGAGAGTTTTTAAGTCAGAGTCTGTTGATTTGCTAATTGCTATTATTTTAAAAGATTCGTATCTGACATACAAATGGAAATCTGTTGATATATTTAAAAAATTGAGCCAGTATTTTTTTTATAAAGAAATAAATACTTTGATTTAGCAAGGACACATTAAATTGCTCAAAAGTGACAAGACTTGCTTTATTAGAAAAAAAAATCAGTTTCAAATAAATTTTGTTCTTTTGATCTTTTATTCATCAAATAAGCCTGATTAAAAAATTATCAGTTTCCACAAAAATATTAAACTGCACAGTATTTTCAATTAAATAAGCCTTGGTGAGCATAAGAGACTTCTTTCTTATATATTCTTATAGTGTTGGGGAAAGTTACTTTTAAAAGTAATTGCATTACAATATTGCGTTACTCCCTAACACTGCTTATATATATATATATATATGTTTGTAGTTAATGTTGAAAAACAACAACAACCAATCATGGCCCTGAAGTTGTTAGAGAAATGGGGCTGTGTGCAGTTAACTTGTATTCTTGCATACGGAGTAGCTCGAATCCATAAATGTGTTTCCATCTCATTACACTTAGACACAGAGATGCCCGTTTTATTCCTCCCTCAGGAAAGAAATGCAGCTTCAGCAGAGGCTCTGTACGCTACCCTTGTTTGGGGAGTTACAGCACCAGACACTCAAACATCTGCTAACTGAAGAAACCAGATAGGGAAGTGCGTCCCGTACCAGCTGTGGAGTATGACGGTAGCCTCAGAGGCTTTCAAAACTGCTTTACTCTGGCTTACACAAGGAGGCTACTGATTTATTACACTTTTGGGAATAGAAGAGCGGGTTTATCGTGTTACACCATTGGTGATATTCATTTGATGCACTGAAATATGATATAGTGCATTGAATTCTAGGATCCTAAGATATTAGAGATATTACAGGATGACTGATAAAGGATTTTGCAAATACTGATAACTAAACTGAGGAAAGTCCGAGATTAGTCCGTCAGTCAGTTACTGAAACACTTCTTTACACAGTTCTTTCATCAATATTACATAAAAAAAGTCAACTAAATATTATTTTAAATAATTTAAATAGCATTTATGTAGGGTAAGGGTAAGGTTTTTGGCCCATCCCTCACTATGATTTTTCTTTTTCAGCAGGACTTTTAATTTACAAAACGAAGGCAAAATTATATAAAAATCACATTTGCATATTGTTTTAAATATATAGTCGTTACTTTACTAGTTACTTGAAAAAAGTTATCTGATTACGTAACTTGTTATCCCCAACACTGCTTATATATATATATATATATGTTTGTAGTTAATGTTGAAAAACAACAACAACCAATCATGGCCCTGAAGTTGTTAGAGAAATGGGGCTGTGTGCAGTTAACTTGTATTCTTGCATACGGAGTAGCTCGAATCCATAAATGTGTTTCCATCTCATTACACTTAGACACAGAGATGCCCGTTTTATTCCTCCCTCAGGAAAGAAATGCAGCTTCAGCAGAGGCTCTGTACGCTACCCTTGTTTGGGGAGTTACAGCACCAGACACTCAAACATCTGCTAACTGAAGAAACCAGATAGGGAAGTGCGTCCCGTACCAGCTGTGGAGTATGACGGTAGCCTCAGAGGCTTTCAAAACTGCTTTACTCTGGCTTACACAAGGAGGCTACTGATTTATTACACTTTTGGGAATAGAAGAGCGGGTTTATCGTGTTACACCATTGGTGATATTCATTTGATGCACTGAAATATGATATAGTGCATTGAATTCTAGGATCCTAAGATATTAGAGATATTACAGGATGACTGATAAAGGATTTTGCAAATACTGATAACTAAACTGAGGAAAGAAATTGAGATTAGTCCGTCAGTCAGTTACTGAAACACTTCTTTACACAGTTCTTTCATCAATATTACATAAAAAAAGTCAACTAAATATTATTTTAAATAATTTAAATAGCATTTATATAGGGTAAGGGTAAGGTTTTTGGCCCATCCCTCACTATGATTTTTCTTTTTCAGCAGGACTTTTAATTTACAAAACGAAGGCAAAATTATATAAAAATAACATTTGCATATTGTTTTAAATATATAGTCTAATTGTTAAACAATGTTTTTGGCACAGGTATGCATTTTTTCTATAAAATTTAAATATTTTTATTGGTGTCCCTTGATTTCATGTTACCCTCATCAAAAAACCTTTGTAAAATAATGTAAATTCAAGTGATAGGAGGTTACATCATCTCTCAACTAGGATGCCTACACTTAAAACACAAGCACATTTCTCTCTCACTTCTATAATGTTCTATTTTTGATCATTTATGAGGCTTGGGTGGGGGGATTGCATCGTGCTGTGTCAATACTGTTACCATTTTTAAAATGTAAATTTAAACAATTATTTATTACATTTAATATAGTCAATATCTACAATTAAAATCCTTTCAAAGTGTACAACATGTGCTTTTGTGAACTTGACTATTAGTTAGAAATTAGCAAATTAGTTTGAAATTGTCACACCTGTTCCTGTCATCCCTGTTACTTTTCAGGATAACAGGTTTTGACATTTGGGTAACAGGGATGACCTAGATTATGTGTCACCCTGTTTTTAAAGATTGTCTGTGTAAAATGCAAACGTTTTTAAAGGTAACCCTGGGTGTTATTTTAATTTTAAGCTAATAGCTATATCATTCAGTGGCATATAAGCATGAGTTACATTTTAGTTTGCATTATTGGTACTGTTACTATTACTGTTGTTGGTAATGACCAGGATAGGATGATCAGTCTCAATAAAACTCTTCTTTTTTTTCTCCATAACTCATTGTCAATAATGCATCCATGTAAATTCAATTACAACAAGAGCAGCAAGGGGACTGCAGACCTTCACCCCAGTCTTGCAATGTTCAAGAAAGTCATGATCTTGGTCTGGTTTCAGATGATCACAGAAAGACCGAGATCTGATCATCTTCCTTGCTTAATAATTTAACCAGATCAGAATATGTTAAGTTCTGTGAGGGGACACAGACAAACAGATGGACGCATTATCTCATTACAATACCCTTAAAACTGTAGATCTCTTAAAAATGTAATATGCTAAATCAACAATGAACTGACTTTAACTGAAAATTTGACTGTTTACTATTGTCATACAACTATGCTAAGTAAGTGCAAAACAATATAACGCAATTTAAAATTGTAAAACTGTACAGTACTATGTAAACATATATGTGCAGTGTGCTGAATAATGTGTGTCCTGTCATCCCTGTTCTGGTCAGTCCTGTGACAGTCCTATGATGTCAACCCAGTTACTGTCATTAATTTCATAAAAATTGTACTAATTATATTAATTTGATACAGCCTTCCAGGTTTTCCCATTGTAACTTTAACTATATTTTATTTTGCATAAAGGCATTTTTTTAATGTCTCTCTTGTAAAAAAATATATGTATATATATTCTTAATTGACATGTGGTCACCCTCCAAAATTAGGATGTTCTTGGTCATCTAAATAACAAATATAAAAAAATTCAAAATTTGAAACAATCCCAGTGAAAAGAGGACTAAAATGCTGCTCATATATGTGAGAACTATCACATAGTTCTAATTAAACGATAGTATCTAGTAACGCTTCTGTCGGTAACAGGGTTGACAGAAATACAAAAACATGAGGAAGAAAAATAGTCATAAAATAATAAATAACATAGCCTGAGATGGCACAATACAATTTATTGTCATTTTAAGGTGTCTTCATTTCATGGATATTTTAAAAAAAAAATATATATATATATATATATTTCCAAGTGGAAAAGGCACAGATTTCATGGAATGACCCATTTACTGTCACTTTTGATCATTTTAATGCATCCTTGCTGAATGCAAGTAATATACAAATAAATACATATTGATGACCCCAAACGTTTGAATAGTACTGTAACTGTATCATGGTTTTCACAAAAATATTAAGCAGTTTTCAACATTAATAATAATAAGAAATGTTTCTTGAGCAGCAAATCAGCATATTATGAGAAACATTTTTGAAGGAAATATATATTATTTTACTTATTTTAAATGGGAATTATTTTAAAATGAGCTATTTTAAATTGTAGTAATATTTCACAATATTATTATTTTTGCTGTATTTTTGATCAAATAAATGCAGCCTTGGTGAGCATAAGAGATATTGGTAACACTTTACAATAAGGTTCCATTAGTTAATGTTAGTTAATGTATTAACTAACATGAACAAACAATGACAAATACATTTATTACAGTATTTATTAATCTTTGTTAATGTTAGTTAATGAAATACAGTTGTTCATAGTTAGTTCATGTTAATTCACAGCGCATTAACTAATGTTAACAAGCACAACCTTTGATTTTAATAATGCAGTAGTAACTGTTGAAATTAACATGAACTAAGATTAATAAATGTTGTAGAAGTATTGTTCATGCTTAGTTCATGTTAACTAAAGTAGTTAACTAATGGTAACTAATTAACCTTATTGTAAAGTGTTACCGAGATATTTAATGGCAACAGGCTCTGCTAAAATTATTTTAGTTTTTATCTGCACCAATTAATCGGCAAAAGCATCTAATTTCTACATGTTTTTAACTAAATATTTTGGAGAGATGATGCAATACATTCCCTACTGTGAATTGTTCTCCTGTGGTCAGCAGGACTATTATTTCCTAAATTAAAAGAGGACAAATGTCAGTTTATCCTAATAAATGTTCTGTCTGGATTTACTTTATCGCTATCCGAGATGTTGTGGCATCTCATAGTAACAAGGAGCTTACGAGGTGACCCCCCTGTCTCCTTACAGACACCTGCTTGCTGGCAGTGTGCCTGCTCTCAAATTGGCAGCTAATTTTGGTTTGTCCCATCATTCCTTAGGGACTAAAGTAACCTGACAGGCTGTTTGTCTACAGGCACACAAAGCGTCTCTTAAGTCAGTCCTCTCATTGGCTGGCATGACCTGCACTCTGCAATTTTCTCCCTCTCTCTAGTTTTGAGAATTGCTATCAGGCCTTGAAGTCTTTGCAATTAGTAATTATCAGAAAGCAGTGATTGCATCCTTCCCTTGCACCCTTCTTCACCCGCTCTGTCTGCCAGCCTCGACTAGTATCATCATCACTCAGTCACTCTGAGCTGAATTTGACTAATTTTTTTTGCTGTTTGACAGTGACAATGATGAGAAGCCGCTGAAGAGCAGCCATCAGTTGTTCACAGACATCAAAGCAGATGATAGCAGCGAGGACAGCTCTGTGATGTCGGACGATGACGACTGCGAGTTCAACGAAGATGGGTCGTTCATCGGCGAGTACTCGGGGTACAAGCGTAGGGTGTCCACAGAAGTGAACGGACACACCCCGGTGACTTCTTAATGCTGGTTCAACCTTAGGAACTTTTAAACTATTTTACAGGGAGAACGAGAAGTTTGTTTGTAAGATGTGCCATGAATGTGCCTATGTTTTGCTTTTGCGTGAATGGCCACTTCTTTACAGTATTAATATGAAGGGTGATGACAGGTTATAGTCCCGGCCAACATGGAAATTATGCCATCATTTACTCAGCGTTTCAATCTGGTACGACTGACTTTTTAAGACATTTAGTAGAATGTTCATGGTGCTCTTTTCTTACAATAAAAATAAATGGTTACCAAGGACTGCAAAGCTCCAAAAAAGGACAAAAATATGTCTATACCCTTGTGAAAAAGAAGTATACGTTATCATATTTTTTTTAAAAAGTACTTACTATGGAAATAATATACTTTAAAAGAATACTTAAGTGCAAATTGACTGTAATGGTTTGTAATGGACAATTAATTATGTTCTTTGCAATTAAATAAAATTTTATGTTTTAGTTTAAATTTATATTCAATCAATTTAAATTTAAGAGTGTTTCTTGACCCACTCAAGTAGTACATCTTTATATTTAATTTCAGACTTCTGTTTTCTTTGAAATATGGTTAAAGTGTACAGTTGAAAATATTGACAAGCATTTATAGTAAACTAAAATATACGTTAATGTAATTTCTTTTGAAACTTGTTTGTCATGCATATCAATATATTTGTAATTACAGATTTGTAATGATAAAGTTGCAATTAAATACATTTAAAACATTAAATGTAATTTTAAAGAAAAGAAAATATTTTAACATGCACTTTTCAGATATGAAATACACTACAAGTGCACATTTATTACAATTAAGCACATTTCTTTTTCACAAGGGTATTCAAAGTCTTCCATACAATATGAAATTTAAGTCATTGCTCACTGATTATCTGCTGCAACTCTCAAATCTCATTCACATTTGCGCATATTCAAATATGGCACGACAAAACGTATCAGGTTTTATATCAATGATGGAAGAAAAAATAAGTCGTACAGTGAGTAAATGAAGACAGAATATACATTGTTGGATAAGCAAATAATTTAACATAATTTTTGGTTTTATTAAACATTTGTCCAACAACAAAACAATCAGGTTTGTGCACCTTAGAATTAATGCGGATTGCACGGTTGCGGTTAGATTAGGTAACGTTTTCACTATTCCTGCTGAAGAAGAAATAAATAATTCATGGCCTGTCACAAAACTGATGTCTTGACAGCACAATTTTCGGTTACATGTTCACTTGTGTGGGCAATCACGTAACCTCTCTGCATGCCTCTCAGCAAGATACTGACACAATGAAACAACAATTATGTTCTGACTCTTCAGTATATCTACAAAAACATATTTCTGTTTAACCACATTTTTGATTAAAACTGACATTGGTGCTGCCATGAAATCGGCGAGAAAGGTCAACACTGAATGGTTAGATCCCATAATTTTCTACTTGCACTAATATGCAAAAATATGTTCTAGTGCATGCAAGCTATACCGCCATAAGGGGGATTATGTTATCAGTAATGTATTAAGATTGCCTTAGCTTCTTAAAACTATGAAACTCAAGTATGATCAAGTCCTTCAATATACTTTTGGTGTCTTCAGCAAATCTTTTACATTTTGTAATTCTGTTTTGCCTCCAAAATCCATGTTCTTAATAATATATTATGTCCGGGCCGCAGTCCAATGTAATGTCAATCCAACTTGAAATCTCGCTAACATATTTATTATTACTGAGAGAGAGAGAGAGTCCTTCTGCTGATATATGGCTTTTTTTTTTCTTTTGTAAGTTCTTTTTTCTATTTTTAGAAATATTTAGTTGAGATTCCACTGTAGAGACTGTTTTATTTTTAAAATGCTCTTTTGTCCTTGCACTGTATATATACAGTATATATCTGTAGATAATATTTTTGTAAGTTTTTCTTTTTGCATTTTTCTTTTGCATTTCATTCTGCCTGAAATATTGCTAATACTAAAGACTTTTGGTTGGACTAAAGGTTTTGTTATAGAATATTCTGTGCAAAATGTTCATCCTTGTATCTTCAGACCTGAAAAATGTTTACTCCCACATTTGCTATGTTTTGCTATATTTGTCATGCACAACACAATGAAATGTTGACTATCACAACACATTTTGGTACAATGAACCTAAATGATTTCAGTTCACCACAGAAACACACAGTGCAATAAAAATGACTTTTAAATAAGTTATAGAAACATTTTTCAGTTTATAGAAATATTTTGGCTCTATATAATATATATATTTTTTTTTCATTATTAGCATTTAGCAGTTTGTGATTCCAGCACAACTAGGAAGTATGCATCAGAAATCCAGGTAAACTGTTTCCTGTAAAGGAGTTGTGGATAAAGATTTTTCCTTAGTAATATGCTGACACACGTTCTTATGGAGAGTGCCATGTGACCTTTGACCTTGCGCGTCTCCACAATACAGCGGCACACCAATTAAAAGACACACAGTGGTTTTGAGGGCACAACCTCTACAATTAGAGCCAGTGTTAAAGCACATCATGATGGGCCTGAACACATCCCACTTGACTGGGAAGAACTAAAGCATGTATAAGAGGGTCAGCAGATCAGGATCACTACATATAAAACACACTGGCCAAGACTCAATGAAGTAGACCGTAAAATGGCTTGATGATTATTTGGCCATTTAATATTATTTTGCATATATTGGTATACTTTTGTAATAGTGTATAGATCAGAAATCCTCAAAAGTGGGTGAAAAAAAAATTATATAAAACAAAACAAATCATTTCAACCAAAGCTATACTATATATGCTAAAGTTTCAAAATGTTTAATTGTCTATCTCACATAAAAATATATCAAGTAAAATTTTAATATGATGCACAGTATGTACAGTAACAATGTACATTAAAGTGCATCATAAAATACAATAAACTTTAAATTCAGCACTCAATTTATACAATGTTTCTCCATCTCGCCATAAACCAAGGAGTCCTTGTACTGAAGCGTCTGGCACTATGGAGAGGTGTTCTCTTCACGGATGAATCCCGATTTTCACTGTACACGGCAGATGGCAGACAGTGTGTATGGCGTCGTGTGGGTGAGCGGTTTGCTGATGTCAATGCTGTGGATCGAGTGGCCCATGGTGGCGGTGGGGTTATGGTATGGGCAGGCGTATGTTATGGAAAACGAACACAGGTGCGTTTTATTGATGGCATTTTGAATGTACAGAGATACCGTGATGAGATCCTGAGGCCCATTATTTTTATTATTATTATTCCTGAGGAACCATTATTGTGGTTCATCCACAACCAACACTTCATGTTGTAGCATGATAATGCACGGCCCCATGTTGCAAGGATCTGCACACAATTCCTGGAAGCTGAAAACATTTCAGTTCTTGCATGGCCAGCATACTCACCGGACACGTCACCCATTGAGCATGTTTGGGATGCTCTGGATCGGCATATATGACAGCGTGTTCCAGTTCCTGCCAATATCCAGCAACTTCGCACAGCCATTGAAGAGGAGTGGACCAACATTCCACAGGCCACAATCAACAACTGCGATGCACTGCGTGAGGCAAATGGTGGCCACACCAGATACTGACTGGTTTTCGGACGCCCCCGGACCCCCCGATACAGTAAAACTGCACATTTTAGAGTGGCCTTTTATTGTGGTGAGCCTAAGGCACACCTGTGCAATAATCATGCTGTCTAATCAGCATCTTGATATGCCACACCTGTGAGATGTATGGATTATCTCGGCAAAGGAGAAGTGCTCACTAACACAGATTTAGACAGATTTGTGAACAATATTTGAGAGAAATAGGCCTTTTGTGTACATAGAAAAAGTCTTAGATCTTTGAGTTCAGCTCATGAAAAATGGGGGCAAAAACAAAAGTGTTGCGTTTATAATTTTGTTCAGTGTATATATATATACGTATATATATAAAATGAATTTGAAATTTTACAAATGGTACAGAAGTAGAAAATAAAGTCACATTTAATTACATTTCTGAGTCCAGGATGAAAGTCCAGGATGAAAGAAATTCTGCTGTGTTTCAGTGCACAAATACTTGATTTACTATATCAAGCTGTCATGGTAACCTCTGCCTACTACAGTGTCTTAGACTTTTACTTTATGGCAATTTAATGATGTTTATGAGAACTGAAATAAGGCAAAATACCTGCTATGGACCTTACTTCTTCATTTTTTTTTAATCACAGAAATGCAGAAACCCTTCATCACAAATCCCAATTTCAAAGAAATGTCCAGGGCAATTTTGCAATGTTCTTGTTACCCTTAGAGGTGACTCATTTCTCTTACAAACTGAATATGCTATTGGAGAAGGAAACTGTCAACAGTAAATCCACCCGGCAGTTTCTACGGTCAGGCTGGAATAAGTGCCAAAGCTAAATTCAAAAAGAGAGAGATATATTTAAAAAAAAAACAACCATTGCATACTGAAAAAAACCCCCGAAATAAGAAACAGAAATGTCAAATATTTTTAAGATCTTAAAATTTGTCTTAAAATACACTATTGGCTTTTAAAAGAATAATTCAGTAACCCTTTAAGGACCAATTCTCACTATTAAGTAGTTACTTATTAGCATGCATATTACTAGCATATTGGCTGTTAATTATAAAGCACATATTAATGCCTTATTCTGCATGACCATATTCTAGATCCCTTAATCATACCTAAACTCAACAATTACCTTACTAACTATCAACAAGCATCAAATTAAGAATTTATTGAGGCAAAAGTCAGTTAATAGTGAAGAATTGGTCCCCAAACTAAAGTTTGCCCCAAAAATCAAGAAAGTTATGAGATTTATGCTTAACAACAAACAGTTTGCTAATAGGGTAACAAAGTGTGTATATTCTATGAAAATAATTATTATACAGGATACATATCTTTCTACTTGTAATTAAGTGTACTATTTATTTGTAATTATTTGTGAAATACTTTCTGAGTGAAAATGACCTCAGTTGTATTCAGCTATTCATGCCATGTGAGTATCTGATCTCATGTAGACTTTGCAGGTGAATTGCCCTTCTTCCATTCAAAGCTCTTCAAGATTAAATAGGCATCCAGCTATAATCAGATGACTCCATGGCTAAAGCACTTGAAAAGCACCCAATGCTTACTGCTGAAATAAAGGTCATTCACAGCGATAATCCCTGCTTCATGCTGGATTATTCTTTTATCCTTTCTAAAATTGCTTTCTCTGTAGAGCAATGAAACCCTGGCCTTGTCAAAATGAATCGTCGCGTCCAAGGCTATCAGATTCAATGTGTAACACATAGGTAAAGTTCCACAGTGGAACCACAGTGAGCACCTGAGGTGAGTTCACCTGAATTATACATGACATAAAGCTCAACTTTGTTGACCCTTGTCAATAATATTTCCATCCATTTCCAGTTATTTTGGTGATATGCTTTGCTCAGTTGTTAGGGATGTAATTGACTACCACAGACATGTTTTTAGGATTGAGATAGACTAAATTTAGATTTTTATTTTTATGAAGAAAATGTGTGCTTGGGGATTGGGATTATTTTGTTTGTTTCCTCTGCTAGGTAAAATTCAAAGGTTTAATATCTTAGAGAAGCAATAGCACAGCTCTCTTCAACAAATCTGCCATATGTTTTGAATTAGAACAATCAATGAATGTCCTCTATGAGATAAATTATTCACTTTTGATTCAGTTCATTTCAATGATCGGTCAAACCAGCATGAATCAGTAAGTCACAAGTTGTCATTTTGAGTTGAGATTTACTAGATTTTGATTTGATTTTTTTTTCTGAAGAAAATGTGAGTTGTGCTTTGGGATTTGGATTATTTTATGTCTTCCTCTGCCAGGTAAAAAGTTTTAATAAGTTTAATAACTTAAGTAATAGCACACCTCTCTTCAACAAGTCTCCCAGATCTTTTGAATCAGAGCAATCAGAATCAGAACAATGTCTGATATGGCATGAATTAATCACTTTTTATTCAGTCCATTTCAATGAATTGTTCAAAACCAGGCATGAATCATCAAGTCACAAACTATTTTGAGTTTGAATCAGCCAGTTTTAACAAATGACTCACTCAAGTGACTCAGAATAGAATAGTTCAGAATAGTTTGAAACTCTTACCATTATTATTTTAATAAACATGTGTTAGGTAAGTTACTCTAAAAAGTAATAAATTACTAGCTACTAATTACATATTTAATAGAGTAATAAGATTACTGTACTAATTAGTCTAAAAAGTAATGCATTATTTATTACTAATTACTTTTTAAAGCCTATAGTATTTCATATAGATTTGTTGGTAACACTTTATTTTAAGGTGTACTTGTTACATGTTACATGTTACATGCACTTACTTAATAACAATAAATGATGCATTATTAAATGCAAGTAACCCTAAGCTAAACCCTAATCCTAACCCTAACCATATAGTAAGTATATGTAGTTAATTAATATTACTCATTACTTAAATGTACAATTACACTGTAACAAGGACACTTTAAAATAAAGTGTAACTGAATAATTCTATGCCGTCTGTACAGTATGTAATTACATCATAAGTAACTAATTAAATTATAGAGAGGTTAAGAGAAGTCCCTTACTTTACCCTTTCACGGGAAAAATAAACACAGTAATTAATTATTAATTACTTAGTAATGCATTTGACCAACACTGCAATAAACAGGCAAAATTAAGCTTACAATTTTCAATATATCACACAGAAAAAGGATAACTTCAGTGTAGCAAACTTACTCTATGTACAGTCAGTAAGACAGCAAGTGTTTTTTAAGAAATTTGTACTTTTGAGGAGAGACTTCTTTCAAAAACAAATATTTTCTGATCTCTACACTTTTGACTGCTAGAGTAGCAATGTTGCTAGCTATTTTATTTAGTTTTTTAGCATTTTTAGCTTTCCCAACACATTTACTAGAACAAACAGTTCATGAAAGTTTAATACTTCTATGCTAAGCATTAGCAATAGTGAGAGTGATGCTTACCTACATCTTCATTCAATCTTCAGCCTTCATTTTCCTGTCCATGACACGTGATAACTTAACACTGTTGATGAACTATTTCTGTTAGATCTGAAAAACGAAAACATGAAATCACAGAAGTCCAGGCAAGCTCAAGGTTTTTGTACCACAAAAGAGTGATATTAACATCTAGCTGGACTGTTTGGTCAATTAGAATACGGAAATACATGGCCAAGCTTGAGTATTTGCTCTCATAGATGCCATAAAACAAGTATGGCAAGCTGTCTAAAAAGAAAGCACCAAGGTTAAGGAAACTTGTGAGCACATAGTCCATCCACTGTGAATGGATGCTGTGAAAGCCCTATAGGAGCGTCAGGTACAGGAGGTTATGTTTACCACACATAACGCTGTAGTTAAAATGTTCTGTCCTGAACCAATGCGCAGTGGCCCTCTCTTCGGTCAACACAAACACTGCTTTCACACGTCGAACATAAACATAGACCCTAAACCTGACCCTAACACCATTAGATTTAGACGCAGCAGCTCTCAAAGCTTTAATAAAGAAAGAAATCAGCTTGTACATAAAAACACCAGGGCTTGCTGAAGATGAGGTTTGATCTACCAATTGTTCCAGAGTGCAGCGATGCCATCACAGAGTGTACAAGAAGGTGGAGGACACACGCTATGGAGTTTTTATTAATAATGAACGCGTAGTTCACGGGGAGGTAAAATACGACAGGTGTCATATTTCACGATTCCTGAGTTGCTTTGTTAATAAACAGAAGACTTTTAAGAGAACTATTCTCAAACAAAACTGTCAAGTTGTCAAGTTCAGTGAGAAAACATAGTGACTATTGTATTTGTTCACACAGCTGCAGAATACAGTGTTGTTTTAGAGTCCCAGATTTAGTTAGGTTCACACATAATAAACAAAGATAACAACCACATTTTAGAACCAAAATGACTGTCTTAAATTTTTAGGGCTTACAACCACATTTTCGGTAATGTGTGACAGATGAACTTGTGCCTTAATTGGACTCATTAAATAACAGCAGTTGTAATAAGACTAACTGGTGTTATGAAAGTTGCCATCTTTGATATTTACTTTAATCATATGGTTACAGATTATATTCACTGCTATAATTAAACAGAGTAATTTAAGTACTGATACTGCAAGATGCCGCACTAACAAATATCGTAGTGGATCAGCATAACCATCTCTGAGGTTTATGTAAATTATGCTGATAATAGTACATTTTAGAGATCGGTCTTCACAATAATAAATTCACTTTTTTCACTAATATTTCACTAGTTTATTCACTAATACTTACCATCATTGGGGAACTACATCATTAAACCAAAACTTTTTTTTTTAAATTAGCACCAAACTAATGCACCTTTAATAATTGGTTATAATAAATAGATATACAGTAAATATGAAGAGCTCATTTGCAAAAACCGATAACCGATACAAATGTCGAGATATCTCTAAATAGTGAAAAATGAAAAATCAATGATGGTGACAATTGTGACTGTATAAAATAAAATAAAATAAAATCTAGTGAGCTGCCTTGCTGTCTATATAGGCTGCTGCCTATGAAACACATAAGAAGATATTTTGAAATGTCTCTTTATCCATACAATGATGGTCAATGGGGACAATGATGTTTTGGACCCCACTGACCTTCATTTTTGGACTGAAACAGATTTTTGATCTTCATTCGTCAAAATATCTTCTCTTGTGTTCTGTCAGACACATGTTTGGAACAACATGACAGTGAGGAAATTATGACAATGTTTTTGGTACAGTATCCCTTTAATGGATGTTTTCAAAGACCTTTCCTTGTGAAAAAAGCAGCATACTTTGAAAATAATACTTATTAATAATACACTTTAAAATATACTTAGACTGCATCTAATGTTTTTGGTCACTTAACTGCATGATATTTGCAATTAAATGGAAATACATACTGTTTTAATTGACATTAAATGCAATTAGATGAATTTTAGAGTGCTTTTTTGACCTACTTAAGAAGGAATTAAGAACATCCTTATATGTAATTTATTAGTTCTATTGTGTTTGGAATATGGTTAAAGTGTATTGCTGAACATACTGACTAAAATACATTCATATCATTAATGTATAAACTTGTAAGCCTATGTAATGTATTTCAATATACTGTATTTGCAATTAGACAACTGCAACTATTAAGGTGCAATTTGGTACATTTAAAATATTAACAAATGTAAAATGAAATCAAAATGCATTACAGTTCAAATATAATCAAGTACATTACATATGCTTTAATATGTATCTTAACACATCACAATAAGTGTACTTCTTTAAAGCATGGCAAACTATTGTTAAAACATAATGACATATAATGTACTTTAAAGTAAAACTTTTAATTTGACTTTATTATAAAGTGCAGTCGAGCTAAGAAACAGTCATGAAAGTGAACTCTCTAAGTCTACATTCATATTATAGAATCTGCAAGCACAGTTTTGTATATATACTTAAAAGTGTTGAAGTACTCTGCAAATGCACATTCAATACAATTAAGCGCACTTCTTTTTCACAAGCTGTTTCGATGCATTAGAATTGCCTCCTCTGCAAAAGATGCATGATAATGTCTCGGAATCTGGTATCTAGAAGACATCATTCATGAGCTTTAAATCAGGAGTGCCTGTAATATCTGAAAATGTTCACAAGGTTTAGGAATAGAGCCTGGGTGACATTTAAAAGTGTCCTACAGAAACATCCACGTCCTTTAGGGATCTTAGTCCCTCTGTTCTTCTGCTGGTCCTGTTCTCACATTAGACTGAAACTTAATTTGTCTCACTAGAAAGGCAATTATGCAAAGACGCCTGTTAGAAGTCATTACTTCCTGGTACAACACTTTAGATAGTGACTGCGAGATCGCATATGTCAGCAAGCCAATCAGACTGAACGCTATGGCATCAGCAGGAACAAGGAAACTCTCAGTCATGAAAGAAATAATGAACGCCGAACGATGTTAATAAGCTTACATAGCACAACTGGGTAATGGAGTGAGAACCTCTGCTATCACTGTGTTTATCACTCATTCAGTATTCATGAGGTACTGCACAGTATGGACAAGCACATGTTGAGCATTATAGTTTTTGTTAATATTTTCAATTCAATTTAAATAGTTTTATTTTTGTATGTAGTTTTTGTATTATATTATATTTTTATATTTTCTTAAAGTAGTTTTCATTTTAGTAAACACTTTAGTAATTTTGTTTTGTGTTTTTGTCATTTTTTATTAAAAAAATATATATTTAAAAAATATATATTTCTGTATAGTTTTAGTTTCATTTTTAGCTAATGTAGTATCTCAACTAAATTAAATTGAGAAATGCTGTTTTGACAACTATCTGAAATATTAATATTACACATTAATTTTTGAGGTTTTATGTTAAGTTATAGTTAACGATAATAACCTTTTCTAATTAATAATAGATAATAATTCTAGAAAAAACTGGGCTACACATACCATACTAACAGCCAAACCCTGACCGCCTGGATAAGCCGCACACCAGCACAGTCCACCTACTAAATGCAAATATTTGTTGGGATTGAATTCAAGAATGACCATTTTATAGATGCATGCAGTTTGCCATGGAGAAATACAGACAAAAATGAAAAATAACAGATAAACAACTTTGAGTGAAGTGGCAGAAGTTAGTAAATAAACTTCATGCATCCAGGCCAGTAGGTGTCAGTATAAAGTCCATTACTGCTGAAAAGAAGTGCCAGCGAAAAATAACTGAAACTTTAAACTTTTATTCGTCCTTAAAAAAATGAGTCCCAAGTTAAGAAAACTAAATCTCATTAATAGAAGCATTTTAAAAAATTGTTCAACCAAAAATAAAAATATGTTGAAAATGTAATCACCCTCAGGGAATCCGAGTTTTTTTTTGTTTGTTTTTTTCAATCAGAACACAGTTGGAGAAATTTAGCATTATCACTTGCTCACCAGTGGATTCTCTGCAGTGAATGGGTCCTGTCAGAATGACAGTCCTTAATGATGGATTTGTTTCTTACAAACATGCACTTCACAAGATGTTAATTGATGGACTGGAGTGGTATGGATTACTTGTGGATTATTGTGATGTGTTTATCAACTGTTTGGACTCTAATTCTGATGGCACCCATTAACTGCAAAAAATATATTGGTGAGCAAGTGACGTAATGCTGAATTTCTCCAAATCTGTTTCCATTAAAAAGCAAACTCATCTACATCATGGATGGCCTGATGGTGAGTACATTTTCTGCAAATTTTCATTTTGAGTGAACTATTCCTTTAAGTATTTGCAGCAGATTTTCACAGAGCAACCGCTAGCAAATTAACACATACTAAAGTTGCCCAAATGTGTTTGGATAATACTCCACAGCAAGGGGCTGGATGGACGAGCCAATATTCCATCTTAATGTGGTCACTCTTAACGGGACCTAATGAGATCTGACAATGAGAAGATTACAAGAAAAAGAGTTTACTTCAAAGTGCCTCAGACACTAATGTGAGAGGAAAACGTTCTGCTACGATATATCCTACAATGAGATGTGAGTGTTCAAGTCTGAATACATGCAGGCTTTTTTGATATTTCATGCAGCTTTGCAGATAACATTCATAAAAAATGCATGAAGGCATCAATAAACACGATCATTTGCATATGACGCAAAGCATAACTTTTGATCATTATATTTGGTTTATTTGACATGGCTGTGGTTAGCAAGGTAAATGGGGAAAATAATTTAGTGTGTTTTAACGTACTAGCTTGTATTTTGTCTTTTCTATTTGGTCAAATAAATAATTCTTGTATGACTAAAGATCCGTAATGTTGATTTTAAGTGTCTTCAGAATGCTGACTTTGGATTTTTTTATTTATTCATATTTTTATGAGCTTATAGTACTTTCAAAATGCACTCCCTTTCAGGATTAGCGTTGCTAGAGTATTTTTAACACTTAATTTGTGGTCTAGTTTTCTAGACTCTGACTAGCGACCTTTGGGTTCAGAATAGTAATGGAATAATTTGTTATATATTGGAGAAATGTCATGATGATCAGAGGAAGGAAAGGAAAACAGCAAAGCTGAGATTTAATAAAAAAGATTAATAACAGATTGGTCGGCTGTGTTTAAATCTACTGCACTCCAGCCGTTTTAATAGGATCAGAGATGTGGGGATTCACTGCTTGTAATGTTGAGGTAGAATAAAATGCAGTTAATTGCACCACTGTCACCCATTAAAATGCAGTAATGGGGTCTGTACAATCTTCCCCGCAAAGCTCTCTCCGTCAAAAAGCATTTACCTTTGAAACACAGCCTTTATGGTCTCACAATAGAACCTATAAATGATTCAGTCCTCTGTCTGGCACTGAAATGCCCACATGAAATGTCTTAACTCTGTGGAACTCATCCATTGGCATGTTTTTCCCCTTATATAATGTTCCACTTGATCTAACAAATTTTTAACACATTAACTTGTGTAATTTAGGGAAGAATTATTATAAGTGGATATATCAGAATTTGAATATGCTCTGATCAAGCTAGGGTTATTATCGTTAACTAAAACAAAAAAAAATGAAATAAACATTGACTGAAATCAAATAAAACATATAAAAAACTTAAACTTTATTTTAACTACAGTACATTTCAAATGTTTTAATTTTAATTTTTTTCATTCAATTTGAAGTACTAAAATAAATAAAACTAAAACTTAATTTAAACTTTATGAACATACTTAAAATAAATAATGTAAAAAACACAAAAGATTCTAAAACTTATTATAAATGATTATATAAATAATATAAAATTCTAATTCAAAATAATACCAAAAATTATAAAAGCACATCAACCATTCAAGTTGGCGGTTATTAAGCTTCTTATTAAGAAACTACAACTAGATCCTAATGAACTGGCAAATTACAGACCCATTTCAAATCTTCCGTTTATGTCTAAAATTTTAGAAAAAGTTGTGTCTGCTCAATTGTGCTCCTTCTTGCAAAAAAACAAAAATATCTATATGAAGAATTTCAGTCAGGTTTCAGGCCCCACCTTAGCACAGAAACTGCACTTGTTAAAATTACAAATGACTGGCTTCTTGCGTCAGACCATCTCATTGCTAGTCTTACTTGATCTTAGTGCTGCGTTCGACACTAAAGATCATGACATACTCATAGAGTCGTGGTCAGAATTGTTGGCACCCTTGGTAAATATGATCAAAGAAGGTTGTGAAAATAAATCTGCATTGTTAATCATTTTGATCTTTTATTTTTTTTTTAAATCACAAATATCTAACCTTTCACTGAACTAAAACAATTGAAAATGGGGGAAAATCTCATTATGAAATAAATGTTTTTCTCAAATACACATTGGACACAATTATTGGCACCCCTAGAAGTTCTTATGAGTAAAATATCTGTGAAGTATATTCCCATTCATATTTACAATTTTGAGCATACCAGGGTGATTATGAACATGAAATTATCCAGCCATGGCTTCCTGTTTCACAGGAATATAAATAGAAGGGAAAACAAAGGCCAAATTCCCTTAATCATCCATCACAATTAGAAAAACCAAAGAATATATTTCTGATGTGCAGCAAAAGATAACTGAGCTTCACAAATTAGAAAGTGACTTTAAGAAAAGAGCTAGAGCAGTGAAAATTCCCATTTCCACCATCAGGGCAATAATTAAGAATTTCCAATCAACAGAAAATTTTACAAATCTGCCTGGAAGAGGATGTGTGTCTATATCGTCCTAATGCATGGTGAGGAGGAGCGTTTGAGTGGCTAAAGACTATCCAAGGACCACAGCTGGAGAATTGCATTAAATTCAGCTGGAGAATTGAAAAAAAAAAATTCAAACAGCAACTACACCACATGTTGTTTGGGAGGGTTTCAAGAAAAAATAAAGAAAAGAAAATGCTCTCATCCAAACACAATCCCCAGCATATTCTGTTGTCAGACACGACTGGAACTTCAAATGGGACTGGCTTCTATGGTCAGATGTAACTAAAAAATTTGCTTTTTGGCAACAAACACTCAAGATGGGTTTGGTGCACACAGGGATAAAAAGCCATGTGTACAATGAAATAAAAGATCAAAATGATTAACAATGCAGATGTATTTTCACAGCCTATTTGATAATATTTACCAAGGGTGCCAATAATTCTGACCACGACTGTAGATCGATTACAAAACTATACGGGTATTCAAGGGCAGGCTTTAAGATGGTTTAGATCCTACCCGTCCAATCGCTACCACTTTGTTTATTTAAACGGGGAGTCATCTCAGTTATCACGAGTAAAGTATGGCATGCCACAAGGATCTGTCCTAGGTCCTCTGCTATTTTCAATATACATATTACCCCTTGGTAATATTATTAGGAAAATACGGAATTAGTTTCCATTGTTATGCTGATGATACTCAACTATATATCTCAACAAGACCAGATGAAACTTCTAAATTATCTAAGCTAACAGAGTTAAGTTAAATTTCTCCTATTGAATTTGGATAAGATAAGAGATAAGGATATAATATAAGAGATATCTTAAGATAAGATAAGATTCGGAAGAGATATTACTTATTGGACCAAAAAACAGTACACAGAATCTCTTGGATTACAATTTTCAACTAGACAGATGTACTGTTACTTCCACTAAAGTAAAAAAACTGGGTGTTATATTAGACAGCAACTTATCTTTTGAAAATCATATTTCCCATGTTACAAAAACAGCATTCTTCCATCTTAGAAACATTGCCAAGCTATGAAACATGTTACCTGTTTCTGATGCAGAAAAGATAGTTCATGCATTCATGACCTCTAGACTGGCCTATTGTAATGCACTGCTTGGTGGTTGTCCTGCATCTTCAATAAACAAGCTACAGGTAGTCCAAAATGCAGCGGCTAGAGTCCTTACCAGGTCAAGAAAATATGATCATATTATCCCAATTTTACAGTCTCTGCACTGGCTACCTATTAAGCTACCTATTAATTTTCTGTAAAGCTGCTTTTGAATTGAATCGAATCAATTACACTAAAATAACACTGCATGTAAATCTGGATCAAGCTCTTACACATAAAACATATTACTTATAAAACTTTTTATCAATTATATAATTATAATTGATTATTTACACAATGGAAAGAAAATTATGAGGATTAACAGAATGAAATGAAAGAGCTAAAGTTAACAATTGCTTGATGAGGGTTGAGAATATACATGAGGACATCAACTTGAAGTTCATTCTTATCATTTTTAACCATCTTTTGAAATTTTTATATAAATACATGATTTCTCTAATTTTATCAAATACGATGGATGTTTTAATTTGTTGTCACTTCCTGGAGGATGCTATCATTTCATAAATAAACTCAACATCTGCTGAAACCAAAGTAGTAAACTTGTGAATTTAATATTTCACCCTATATATTATAATTTTACTGCGTGGTAGGAATTGCTCATGATTCTCAACCTGTTCTGTAAATGAAAAAAGTATTGGGAGAAACATTAGGAAGAATAAGATGATAGGTCTCTCTAAATTCATTTATCTTTACGAAAATTAACATTTATCATTTATAACAATATCATAACATCATGTCTTCCAGTAAAGATTAAACCACAGAGATCTCTAATAGTCTTTAGAACTAATCATAAGGAGACATTATACAATAGTTCCATTTAGTTCTCTTTAATCTCACTGGTCGAGTACATTCCAAGAATACTATATTTAGTACAACACCGGATTAACATTCCACTGTTTGTATCACTGCACAGTTATTTCTTGAAAATACAGAGTTATTGAAATAATTGAATGGGCTCTGTGTTAATACCTCAGATTTAAATATTCTATGTTCTATACACCTACTTAGGACTTCCCATGTAATCATGAATATTCAATGATTGCTTGATGGAGAAACCACAAATGACTCTTTGTTGAGCATTCTCTGGTCATCCATTTCAAACGTGTGAGGCAATAAGGAAAACATTACAGTAGTGACACACACTGTACTCAAAATACCTAGAAAGAACAAATCTCCTTATGGTAGGTTGACACATTAAAATGAGTCACTGTGAATCTGTCTCTGCACACATGCTGCTAACAAAGCACTTTAAAATCTGCCACCTTTGCTCAGTAAAGACTCATTTTGCATCACACTTGCAACATCAATAGACTGTAGCATGTTAATTCGAAGCCTTTTTACAAAGAATTGTACATTTATTACCTTTTTTCAAAGTATTATCAAGCCGTCTAGCTTACTTTTCGAATCATGCTCTACTTGTTCACCCAAAAACGGAAATTTGCTGAATATTTACTCACCCTTGGACCAATGAATGTATTTCTTCATTGGAACACATTTGGAGAAATTTAGCATTATATAACTTTCTCACCAATGGATCCTCTGCAGTGAATGGGTGCCGTCATAATGAAATTCTTTCTGACAAACACAGAGCTTTTCTCTTCACAAGGCTTGTGGATTACTTGTGGATTATCACAATGTTTTTATCAGTTGTTTGGAATCTCATTCTGACAGCACCCATTCACTGCAGAGGATCCATTGGTGAGTAAGTGATTCAATGTCTACAAATTTGTTTCAGTGGAGAAAAAAACTCATCTACATCTCGGATGGCCTGATGGTAAATACATTTTCAGCAAATGTTCATTTGTTGAAGTACTCAACTTCATATAGGGCTTCCCAAACTAGGGTTCGTGAATCCCTGATGGTTTGTGAGGGAACTGAAAAGGGTTCACGAGTTAATGAAGTTAATAATTCATTAATTTAAAAATTTGCAAGCTAATAATTCATTAATGAAATCCCAAAAAAGTACAAATAAATCATTTTAAAACAAAAAGACTGAAAATAAAAACTGAACATGCTAATATGTTGTTAAATTATTCAAATAGGAGGGGATTCAAAGGGGTTCGGCTGATAAAAATCAAGACAACAATGGCAAGAATCATTGAGCTAAAAGAATTCAACAAAGTGGCATATCCCCTAAAACCTTCTCAGTTATATAACGGTCACCTAACTTTTAGATTCAACTGACTGACTGCTTCTTGTACTAGTGCTTCTGTTCAGTCTGTAGAGCTACTGAGCTCTGGTTAAATCAAGCAACATGAGAGAAAACCAGACATGTGGGCTGCAGAAAGGCATTTTGAGGAAGCGTGCCGTTCTCTCTCTTCTTCTGAATAAGCTGTACCGTGAGGCATTTCTGAAAAGCTTTTAGTGTTGATCAACCCACTGGAGCTATTTATTCACAATGCCATTTGCTGAAGGCATCTATTTGAATACACTATACATTTTCATAACTGTCTATACTGTAGTTGAGCATCAATGTAGATCAGCATTTGTCACCTGATGTACTTACAGCCACTATAAGCTAGACTGCACGACAGTCCCATTCGGTTATCACACTGAATAACTGTTGTTCACAAACTACTTTCCCACAGATTTACTCTGGAACACCCAAACCTTGCTAGAATCAATCGATGCAATGCTGTTATGTGTGTTTGTGCTCACTCATGTTGCCAAACTAAAGAGTCAGATCAAGGCATTTTACAAGGCATATACAAGAAGTAGGTCTGACATAAATCTGATTTGATGTGATGATTTATAACCACCAACCTTGTTTTCTTTTCAGCTATGGTTCAGAAATTATTCTAGCTGCGTCTTTGAAATAGATATTTTATTTATGTTTTTCTTTACATTGCAAAAACCTGCAATCAAATCACAGCTGCAATGCTATTGCCGTCTCTGGTTTATTGCATAAGTACAGATGTTCATGAAATGTTTTTTTTTCCGTGTTATAAATCTTTTCAGAACAAATAAAATCATACAAATTCATTTGTAATAGCTAACTTGTAAAATAGTTATGTTTCTCATTAGATTGGGTTGTATCATAGTTTTTAATGTTTTTTTGAAAGAATTCTCTTCTGCTCACCAAGCCTGCATTTATTTGATCCGAAATACAGCAAAAGCAGTAATATTACTATTTAAAATAACTGCTTTGTATTTGAATATATTTTAAAATGTAATTTATTCCTGCGATTTCAAAGCGGAATTTTTAGCAACATTACTCCAGTCACACGATCCTTCAGAAATCATTCTAATATTGTAATCACTACAAGAATTATGTTTTTTAAAGGAGCAATTTTTTGTGTGTGTGTTTACAAAAGATGCATTAAATTGATCAAAATGGCTGTAAAGACATTATATAAATGACTTTATTCATTGCTATCCTCCATGTGCAGTAATGTCAGCTGTGCAGAACTCGTAGATTCTGGCATGTTAAGAAGACATTCAGTTGAATGCTTTCTCTTGCTTTTCGCAGTACTTCCCATAGGTGTTGCCTTTTTGGGCAATTTTCACAGACTTTAACGACACTGTTCCCACAACAACTCAACACCTCAAACTTTTATCAATCAATAAGTCTCTTTTCTAAACATTTACCATCTAATTTTCAAACCCGTCCAACCCTTTTCTTCTTATTTGCCAGATTCTTAGTGTCTTCTCTTGATTTTTGCAGATGAAGCTGATTTCTGTTGTTTTCTGTTCAATGAAGCTGCCTGCTGAGCATTTGTTTCTCAAACTAGAGACCCTGAAGTATTTGTCTTCTTACAAAGTTGTGCATCTGATTTCTTTTGCTGTCCTGGTTAAATCTGGTTTGCTTTCTTCTTTCAAGACAGAATATGCATACTTTGCATAGAAAATAGCCTTGCTTAAAAGAACAAAAAACTGACAAATTAAAAAAAAAAAAAAATTTTTTTGGGGGGGTCCATTTTTGGAATCAAAATCGGATGTTTGACAGGTAAAATGTACTCAGTACTTCAGCAGCTGAAAAGTGCTTTGTATGTTATTTCCACACTTCATTAAGCAGCACAGCTGTGTTAAAACAATACGAAAGGTCTCATGAGAACGTCTCGGTTACGTATGTAACCCTCGTTCCCTGAAGGAGGGAACGGAGACGTCACGTCGGAGGACCGACGAAATTGGGATCTCGCTTAGAGGGACCAATCTACTTCGAGTGTAAACTAAACGAGCCAATGCACATTGGCATGCGATTATTGCATCCAGCTGCTGCTGATCACAGCGTGAGTATAAGTAGGCAGCAGATGCAGCGCATATTCAGCTTTTCGCTTCGGAGCCGAGCGATCACATCGTTCAGCTCCTGACTACTCTACTGAGAGAAGAAGACTGAGCACATGAGAAAGGATTATGCAACACATTGTTATTTTACCGTACTGGCGTCAGTGTTGCTGAAAATGGGGCCAATGGGGCCAACAAATAATAATATACACTGTATTTTTGATCAGTTAAATGCTACTTTGGTCAAAATACTTTTTAATTTCTTCTGGAATCATAGTTAATCTGAACTTGAAAGGTTATGCCCCTGTTTGCACAATTAAAATTGAAAAAGCCAGACACTATGATGAGTTCAACTGTTTTAATAATTGCTTCTGTTAATGCTACTTCGTATATAGCCAATTTGATTATTCACTGAATGCAAAATGTCTTGTTAACATCATAAACTATTGTCACAATAACTATATATTTAGTTCAGGTAATGACCAGTTAGCAACAAGAATTTTCACTAAACAATTTATATGAAGTAAACAAAATATTGTCTTCTGAAATAAAGAACCTAAATGCATTATTATTCAGACACACATGACCTCAGCAATCAAGACACAAATCTCTAATGGTGACAATCAGTCAACATCATCAAGTAAAAGATGAGCTCCTAACATCACCACACACACACAAACTAACAACAGTGATGACAAAAAAAATAAAAAATAAAAAAACAAGAAAATGCAAAACCATAATTTATTCATGCTACAGGGCTTGCTGAGAGCTCACATAACATGAACAAGTCAAAACTGTATGTATGTATGTATAAATAAATCAAATTATATTTATACTAAATTTTCTTAGAATTTTATATTATTTATATTAAATAAATAAAACATTTTGTTTATAGAACAAATTTAGGTCTAACATACATTTTAATGTAGATGCAAAGTATTTCTGTGACTCAAAAAGCACTATATAACATATAACATCTACTACGTAGATTCAAAATATTTCATAACCTACTTGGATGAGACTGATTGTACAGTTGAAATATTTACAGTGCACATATCCTAGACATTCATGTTTAATTCAACAACCTTTCAGTTATTACATCAAGACAGTTTCACCAGGAGGCTGGGTTGGGACTGGAGAGGGCCTGTTTGCTTATATCCTGCGGAGGATTTGCAATCAGTTAGTGCTCGTGTGTAGACAATGGCTGGAAAGACAGAGTTATCTGAGCGGACGGGACAGAGACCTGCCGAGACTTACTGCAGGGGGTTCAAAGTGTAAATGAGGTGCCAAAGCCGCTGACTGCAGCAGAAGGATTCGCTCTGTTCTGAGGAGATAGAGCCACAGGAATTAAAAGAGCATCTGTCAGACCGAATGAGACCCGAAAGAAAGCTCTTAAAACTGGCAGATGATTGTAAATATCCCTGCGGGTTTATGCCACTCTGGGCATTTTTAACCCAAACTTTTAAACCTGGAGAAAAACCTGGACGTACAGAAAGTTTAGCTGTGTGCTTTGGACATAAATGTCCAATATTCAGGATGAGGCAATGCTTAACCAATATCGCAACATAAATATCATGCAATATGTGATAATGTCAGAAAAATGAATACAGTGACAACACAAATCGCTTTTGTTTAGTTTGTAAGACTTTCCTTCATAAATAATCACAATTTAGCAGTGACATTAATTGTAGCTGTAAAATATATTGGGGCATTAGCACTGAAAGTGACCGAATAAGCAGAATGAGTTGCGGCATATGTTAATTAGAGATATGTTAATTGAAAGAGTCTGGGTTTCTTGATAACATTGCAACTCCTCTTAAAATCATCTTCACTAAAGATGTGTGTTATTTTACTGTTTCCCCAAAACTGACACTTAAATAAGGTTGTTAATAACTTAAAGGCATACAGGAGCTCTCAGTCCTGAACTAAAAACAAGGCTTCAATGAAAATCTCCAATAGTTTGTCTCTCAACACAAACAAATAATGCTGAAATAGAGAATAAAACTGTCAAACATGGAATTTGCATATCATTTTCGATGACAAGTTATTAGTACTGAATATAGTAAGAAAATAATTTTGGTAGACTAGGTTTCAGAAATGTTAATGCTCAAATATATACTGTAGATCACTAGATAAATGCATGTTATCCGTGTGGATCATTACAAGGGGTTTTCAGGTTAGAGTAAAAACTGTTACAAGGTCTCATATTATTGGGAAATATATTAATATTTACATAGGAGATATATAACGTGTTAATATATTGATATTATATTATTATTAAGAATATCTGTAACACCTCAATTCTCACTTTTAACTTGTTGCTTATTAGCATGCCTATTATTAACATTATTGTCTGATTATAAAGTACATATTCTGCATGACCATATTTTCATCCCTAATCCTACCCAATACCTAAACTTAACAACTACCTTACAAACTATTAATAAGCAGCAAATTAGGAGTTTATTGAGGCAAAAATCATAGTTAATGGTTTGTTAATAGCAAGTATTAGACCTTAAAATAAAGTGTGACCAGAATATTTTCTCTGTGTTATTATAATTATGCTTATCAAAGTAGGCATCCATAAACTTTTGCCCTTTTGTCTGAAATATAAATTCAAGCCTATGCTACTGCATTCACAACAAAGTGCATTAATCATTTATTTGTGTCATTTTCCCTCAATACATTGTGAAAGTAGATGGAATGATTATTTAAGTTGTTCATGTTAATTTATTACTGTTGGAAAAGTGCCAGAATAAATATACCCTAAAACTGTGTTAGACTTTGAGCATGCAAAACATGGTCACATAATAATGTTACAGTCTCTGGCATCTTTTTTTAAAAAACAATTTAACACCTAATACATCCAAAATGTTGAAATATTCAGTCTACTTAACTTTACTGCAGTGCTGCAATCCTGCGGATTTAAGGTTTGCATTCTTTTAATTCAAGAAACATATCATATCCATGACATATCAATCTTCTATTGGTTATACATATTCACCTAATACGAATTCGCAAGGCAGAGTGTACCAAAATTGAAACGTAACAAAATTCACATGAGATTCCTGTCTCCTGCATTTGTATGTGTATGAATGGAAGTCAATGGAACGATAAGTATAGTGTGACCAGAATCCAGAAAAGAGGTGACTCGAGAGTTGGATCACATTGACAGCTCTGGGTGTTTTTATGTGACACAGAATCACTGTGGCAACAGGGCATTACAGAGTTGAGTGGCTTGATTTGCTTATACTGTAAGGTTATTTTGCCTTAAACCCAGAAACCTGCGAGTCGTGTCCTGGGGTTAGAGCTCAATGGTACAAGATTCAAAAGTCACAACATCTATCTATATAAATCTTACAAATCCTTTATTTTGAGACGAATTCCAACTCAAATCCATCCCAAGCCGACACAATAGCTGACCTCCCACTACTCTTTCTAGTCGGAGTGGATTCACTCTTGGTTTTATTCTCCACAGAGATATCTGCAGATAATGTCAACTCTCTTGTGTGAACATCTCTTGTAAGTGACACATCTATATCAGGATGTTGTTGTTGGACGTGATTCTTTTTTTAACACCAACACAGGCTCTGCCATCCTCGTCAGACTCAGATCTCAGTGTCCGCAATACTGTCTAAACGTTTAAACAGGATTGGCAGACCAGTAGCCCATAAGAGCTACTAAATGGGTAATGGGTACTAAAGTCTCATGGTAGTGATTCAAAATATTCGAAATCCTCCAGGCGGTTTTTAACACCCTGCCTGTATTAACTCTTATGACCGTACACTCAGCAGAAGCGCACTAAACCACTAATGACACCGCAGTTATCATCCACAATAATGACAAACACCATGCAGAAAGCAGATCTGACCGCAAGGTACAAATGTGCAAATGAAGAATAAAGTTTTCGGATTCTGATTACATCGGATGTGATGTACATGAGCAAACTCGCCGTGAGTTTAAGGACACGAGTTTAGCCTTGGCCTGAAGGAAGGTGTTCTTCAGTCCTAGTGGATGTGATCAATGGGGTGGGGAGGGGGACGGTTGGCACAATTGAATATCAGTGAAAGTGCAATTTCGTTCATGAAATATTCATCAGCAGTATTGGAAAGAATGTACAAGTGTTGGATGATTTATACTCTCAAGCAAAATGGTAATACAACTCCCAGCATGTCTGCAGTGCCCCAGAGAAAAGTATCATTTTGGTACAAAACGAAGCCTTTTCATTGATTATGCTTAAAGCTGTAGAACTTCAAAAAGGTGGCTTACATGGAGGCGATATATGAATTTACATCAGCTAGCTCTATGTGAAATACTTTTACAATATACGGTATCCCATTTTATCTCGAGCAAATTGAGACCTTTTCATGTTCTTGTTAACATAACCAAGAAAGAGGAAAGAAGTGAATTATAACAGTTTTTAAAATGCAGCTGCAGTCAAGAGAGTAGTTTTGGTTTGAACATCGGGGGGGTTGAAGTGTGAACTGTTTTAGTAGAGTGCCGGGTCATGCTCACTCATAAGGTTTATATAATGTTTGTTTGCTTATATATTTATTTTCGTGAAATGGTCTTTTGTGCTATTATCTATGCAAAGTTGGTGAAATAAAGTAACATCATAGTTAACAATTACTTGTTTACATAGGACATATACAGTATATATATATATATATATATGTGTGTGTGTGTGTGTGTATTTTATATTATTTAGGCACTTGTAGGCCATAGTTTGACCAGAAAATTCTAATTCAACATGCCATGGGAAGTCAGTCTAACTAAATTAACAATTTCTTATATTAATATTGTTTATTTCTTACTACTTAACAGTTCATCAGGCTCTTAATGATTTAATCTATGCCATTTTTTTTGAATATCTGAAGGCCATGTACCATAGTTCTTAATTGTAGTTATAATAAGACTAGCCTATTAATCATTACCAGGCCAATAATTACTTTTTTAATTAATCAATATAGCATTTGTTATTAAGAAACAACCGCCTGCACATTTAGAACCAATAGCTACAACATGCCACAGTTAAAAAAATCTATTCCCTTAACAGATCATCTAATATAAATTCTACAACAGGTTAGACTAAATTTTACACAATAAATATGTCTACAATAAAATGTTGATAAAGTCTAGTAAAGGTGGTCATGAGTAGTTTAAGGTTTTAATATATGTTAGTGCTCATTTAAGACTGTTTTCTCTTCTTTTCATCAGTCTTTTTAGTTTATTTGCCTTTTTTAGATACTGTTCGACTTTCTCCATAGCATTTTAAAGTGGCTGTTTCTTTAAATAATTCAAATAGTTCCCATAGTTGTCCATCAGCTTCGCGATAGGAATAGCTCGCGCAAATCTTGTTACATTTCGTGCACCGCTCATACGCTAAGGTCATATTTTGCTGAGAACTGCTCTGTTTGGTCCGTAAATAAAGTTAGCGCTTATAGAAGGGAATATTTAATTAATAGCCTGATTCGAGGTTTCCATTAAATATTGGGGGGCTTGTACTTGCTAGATTTGGTTATTCGGAGGGGGGGTTATATCCCCCCATCCCCCCCCACAAACTACACCCCTGGCTGCAGTTCATTTCTGTGAACATGCACAAATATTATTCATGCCTGTTTATGATGGAAAAAATCCTGGCAGGTACCTGATAGTTTTTCAAAATGCAGTGTTTTTCAGGGAAATGTGTTTAAGAAGTCATAATTTTTATAATTTTTTTATTTTTTCATGAGTGCACTCATAATCTTAGTATGCTCAAAAATGGGCATAATTTAGATATAAATAGTCATTTTCTACCCTGAATGAATCCCTCCGATTTGAACGCTGTGTTTGAAGGGCCGTATCTGCCGAGACTTCAGTGTAAACGCCCACTGCTATGATTGGCTAACATCTTTGCATATGATATGACCATTACATGTGGAGCTCGCTCAAACTTTTACTGCATTTTTATTATAACACCTGCCAACTAATTGTATTGATTGTAGCATTATATTTAGATCTACTCCCATTGCATCTAAGGTTGCAGTGCTGCACTGTAGCTGAACACAGTGATATATACCGAGCACACAATGATCACAATGATCACCTTGCAGGCAGAACGAATAAACTAATTTGAGCAGCACAGCATGATAACACCTACTGTGCTTTTGTACTTACTAGTCTACAAAACTGCCCTCACTGTTAGTCTTTGTTGGTATGGCAAAGCATAACACATCTATCAGAAGTAAAATCCACACTATAAACAAAGCACAGATGCACCTACTAGCATTAAGCGGGCCAATGAAATGAGCGGACACTAAGGAAGACGCAAACATATGAACCCAGCGCAGGATACTGCAGTATAAATACCATTACTGCACAAAGCCCCGCAAGTGCCATTTCCACTTTCACAGTAAGTCAGCTCTGCTGTCTGTCGAGGTTGAGTCACAGCTCCTTAGAGTCACAGTAAATGAGAGCGAGCTGCACTTAAATACAAATAAGACTGATGTCCATGGACACAAGTGGTGGACTAAGGCTGTTTTATATCACTCTGAAATGCAGAGTTCAGCGCAAATGCAGCACACATGCTTATAATGGCTTCTGGTCTTTAAAATGTCTATCAAAGCATATTTCAAACCAGTTGTTTCAGTAAAAACATAAAAGTTATAAACTTGTAAAGAAAGACATAAAAATGCTGCTTAAATGATGCATACTATACCACGGTTGGGCAAAATACATAATTTAAGAATTTGTTCACTTTTAATTCAGAAGAATTTAGTTAATTAATAACCTACTAAGATAATGATTACATTAATTTGAAATGTCTACCAAATTGTTTTCAGATATCTTTATATTTATAACAAACACTTGAACAAGGCACTTAGTGTCATATGAATTCTGTGTTGCAGCCTTCAGCGAAGCATAAAAATATGTTGATTAAAATAAAAATGTCATGTTTAATTCAATGTTTCAAATTTGAAATTGACTAGAAATTAGGGTGGAAATCATTTCTTTATTTATTTTTTTGTTTTTGTTTAGAAAGTGCAGTGAGTTCCCATTAGTTGACTTTAGTTAATGCATTAACTAACAGTAACTAACAATGAGCAATACATTTGTTACAATATTTAAATGTTTACAATATTTAAATCCATTAAATGTTTACAGATACAACTTTTGATTTTAACAATGCCTAGGTAAACATTGGAAATAGCATTAAATAAAACAAACTCAATGGCAAATAAACCATTCTTTCAAAATATGAATATTAATTTTTTTTTTAATTGAAATATTAAAATTTAATTATTTCTTTCATTTAAATTTGATTCTGCAAACTGCTAAACATTCATTTCCTCAGTCCCAATTAAAAATCCAATTCAATCAATTCAAATTCTCAATCTCAGTTAAAACCTGAATGTAACACAACCCTGTAATTCATTGAACGTATACAATACTGATGGTAGAGTTGTTGTTAAAGATGGCAATCTAAAAAGTTCAGATCCCAGAAAGAATGATCCATGAAATTGAGTTTCTTAGTTTCCCATTATGATCACCATTGTGCCCTTAAGTGAAGCACTTAACACTAGGCTGCTTTGGGAGAAATGTCCCTCTAATCAATGAGTAATTATTCACTAAATAAAGAATAACCAGTTTAATCAGTATATAATCACATACTATACATATCGTTCATTTCTAGTACATTCATCAATATGACATAGACATTTCAGAATGATCTGCAGTTTTGAATCTGGACTGAATTTTAAAGGCAGTTTGGGCATTGTGAACGAAATAAATGTGGTTTTACATTTCTATGACAAGGTTCGTATTAAAAAAGAGTCAGTCAATACTACAAACACCGTGAAAAGAGGGCACCGGGGTGATCTATTGTAAGAAAGCTCTTGAATGAGGAAGCTACGACAATATTTCACTGGAGCGTGAGATAAGTGTTCACTGTTGGGGCCCTCTTTCACTGTGCATCAGCTAAAAACGCTTCACAGATGTGATAAGCTACTTAAGTGCTATCAATGTTCAGCCCTGCTCCCATTCTCTCAATGCACCATGAGATCTTCTAACAACAAAGGGCCCGATACACCCTCAATCACTGCCATAGACGCCAACAAAAACTCAGCAGAGCCTTCACTCTGGGGAGCCATCACTGTCCATCAGACGCCTTCAGCTCAGTTCATCATTACCGCCCTTCAATTTATAAACCTAATGTGCCGTATCTGCTTCTCAATGCTTATTTAGCTCCTTTCACTGCATCCCATCATACTGACCAAATGACTGCATCAGGTAGGGCCTTTATAACGCCATGCTGTAATCTGCTCCAATACTGCCAGTTATGTGAAGAGCCCATTATGGACGAGTCGTGATTGTACAGCACACAGGTCAGTTATCTTTGATTACATGGAAGGAAAAGCCAACACCCACTCTTATTATGGCTATAATTCCAAAAAGAGCAGTAGGATTGTATGTGCCGGCTATATAAAGTTATGATAGATCTACAAATAAGACTTTTACTCAGTCACACAAATATTGCCAAAGGCAAGGAGAAAACACTAGGCAGGCCGTTTGCCCGTGATTCATGTGTCCCTGGGGTCTCGGTTTGAGTCGAGTTGATTTGTATGTGTGTTTGTTCTCGGAGCTCTGCAGAGGAGGATGCTGGGCTTTTTCCCCCCGTGCTGGTTCGCATGTTACCGAAGATCAGTAGATCTCAACGTGATGTGTCCCTGGAGGCCATGCGAAAGATACGAAAGACTCCAGAGCTTATTAAGACGATTTCGAAATGGCCATTTCAAAGTTTTATTGCACATGGTTTTAGTTTCTCTGTTAATAATAGAAAACGTAGCTCTCGTTTGGACTGAAAGTTATTTGAAACAGAATCGGAATCTTAATTATGAACTCGTGACCAAAAACAGGCTGAAATTACCTTCGTTAGGAAACTAAACAAGTCGAATGAACTGGAAAAAACAAAAAGTGAGATTCAGAAAGAACATCAGAAAAGGAACCTGTCATGCTTTGTTGCTCGTAATGAGGTAAATGTGCAGCGCACCCAAAGGTTAATTAAGTCTGAGAATGACACTTTTGTTTCTTCAAAGAAGAGCTAGGCTGAGTCATGTACTATAATTACATAGTGAAATATCAAAGCCACATGCCCTTGAGCAATGCGGCGACCTTTTTGACACAAGGGATGGAGAGAAGGCATGTTGTCATCATCATTTCTGTTATGGTCTGATTGCCTATAAAACTGCTTTAATGGTAACAATAAATACTTTAAAAGTAACGTAAAGTAATATCACACAAGCAAGATTGCTTGTTTATATGACAGTTCAATGTGCAAATATGTAAATAAACAGGAATACATAAGTGTCTCAAAGACCCTTTGTATGTGGAACAACTATATTTTGCCACTGATTCAGGATCTTCATTAGTTCTTTGTTAATTTGGGATCTTCAAGTCTTCATTACAGGGGTGCAAACTCATGATTTGCGAAAAGGTAAATCAATTACGGATCCAGGGGAATTTTTGTTTTCATATTTGTTCATAGGATTTAATGATTTGATCCATGTTTTTAATTTGTTTCACTGGCTCATATTCGTTTTCACACGGTAAAAAGAAAAAAAAAACACTAAGGGTCTATGACTGCAGCAATGTTTAATGAATTACAATTATGACAATATTTTATATAATATTTTAGCTCTATTTTATTTGGAAGTGTTTTCAAAGGAAACCATGTAATAATAATAATAATAATAATAATAATAATAATAATAATAATAATAATAATAATAATAATAATAATAATAATAATAATAATAATAATAATAATAATAATAATAATAATAATAATAATAATAATAATAATAATAATAATA
>NW_015505605.1:673886-683710 GCF_001515645.1 Sinocyclocheilus grahami | reverse complement strand
AAAACGCTTCACAGATGTGATAAGCTACTTAAGTGCTATCAATGTTTAGCCCTGCTCCCATTCTCTCAATGCACCATGAGATCTTCTAACAACAAAGGGCCCGATACACCCTCAATCACTGCCATAGACGCCAACAAAAACTCAGCAGAGCCTTCACTCTGGGGAGCCATCACTGTCCATCAGACGCCTTCAGCTCAGTTCATCATTACCGCCCTTCAATTTATAAACCTAATGTGCCGTATCTGCTTCTCAATGCTTATTTAGCTCCTTTCACTGCATCCCATCATACTGACCAAATGACTGCATCAGGTAGGGCCTTTATAACGCCATGCTGTAATCTGCTCCAATACTGCCAGTTATGTGAAGAGCCCATTATGGACGAGTCGTGATTGTACAGCACACAGGTCAGTTATCTTTGATTACATGGAAGGAAAAGCCAACACCCACTCTTATTATGGCTATAATTCCAAAAAGAGCAGTAGGATTGTATGTGCCGGCTATATAAAGTTATGATAGATCTACAAATAAGACTTTTACTCAGTCACACAAATATTGCCAAAGGCAAGGAGAAAACACTAGGCAGGCCGTTTGCCCGTGATTCATGTGTCCCTGGGGTCTCGGTTTGAGTCGAGTTGATTTGTATGTGTGTTTGTTCTCGGAGCTCTGCAGAGGAGGATGCTGGGCTTTTTCCCCCCGTGCTGGTTCGCATGTTACCGAAGATCAGTAGAGCTCAACGTGATGTGTCCCTGGAGGCCATGCGAAAGATACGAAAGACTCCAGAGCTTATTAAGACGATTTCGAAATGGCCATTTCAAAGTTTTATTGCACATGGTTTTAGTTTCTCTGTTAATAATAGAAAACGTAGCTCTCGTTTGGACTGAAAGTTATTTGAAACAGAATCGGAATCTTAATTATGAACTCGTGACCAAAAACAGGCTGAAATTACCTTCGTTAGGAAACTAAACAAGTCAAATGAACTGGAAAAAACAAAAAGTGAGATTCAGAAAGAACATCAGAAAAGGAACCTGTCATGCTTTGTTGCTCGTAATGAGGTAAATGTGCAGCGCACCCAAAGGTTAATTAAGTCTGAGAATGACACTTTTGTTTCTTCAAAGAAGAGCTAGGCTGAGTCATGTACTATAATTACATAGTGAAATATCAAAGCCACATGCCCTTGAGCAATGCGGCGACCTTTTTGACACAAGGGATGGAGAGAAGGCATGTTGTCATCATCATTTCTGTTATGATCTGATTGCCTATAAAACTGCTTTAATGGTAACAATAAATACTTTAAAAGTAACGTAAAGTAATATCACACAAGCAAGATTGCTTGTTTATATGACAGTTCAATGTGCAAATATGTAAATAAACAGGAATACATAAGTGTCTCAAAGACCCTTTGTATGTGGAACAACTATATTTTGCCACTGATTCAGGATCTTCGTTAGTTCTTTGTTAATTTGGGATCTTCAAGTCTTCATTACAGGGGTGCAAACTCATGATTTGCGAAAAGGTAAATCAATTACGGATCCAGGGGAATTTTTGTTTTCATATTTGTTCATAGGATTTAATGATTTGATCCATGTTTTTAATTTGTTTCACTGGCTCATATTCGTTTTCACACGGTAAAAAGAAAGAAAAAAAACACTAAGGGTCTATGACTGCAGCAATGTTTAATGAATTACAATTATGACAATATTTTATATAATATTTTAGCTCTATTTTATTTGGAAGTGTTTTCAAAGGAAACCATGTAATAATAATAATAATAATAATAATAATAATAATAATACATAACCTAACATAAAATAACTTTTTATTATTTATATTTTATTATTTATATTTTTTATTACGAAATATTCTGCACTCAAATTAGGAAATTTTATTTTTTATTACATGTAATCAATTTGTTAATCAATTTAATCAATCAATTTGTGCGGGGGAGACTGACACGGAAGATAAGTCGTGATTTATTTATTTATTTATTGTACTTTTTTTCTTTTTTTTTGCGCACAAAAAGTATCCTTGTAGCATCATAAAATTTGAGTTCAACCTATTTTAACGATGTCTTTAATATACCTATTTTAACGATGTCTTTAATACCTTTCTGGGCATTGAATGTGGTAGTTGCATTGCTGTCTATGCAGGATCAGAAAGCTCTCAAACTTCAGCAAAAATATCTTGTGTTCAGAAGATGAATGAAGGCCGAACAGGTTCGGAATGACATGAGGGTGAGTAATTAATGACAACATTTTCATTTTGGGGTGATTTATCCCTTTAACAACCAACTTTATGTTTGTTTTTGTGCATGTTGTATTATATATGTAGGATATCAGACCGAATCAGACAATCTAAGATCAATCTAAGAAGCCTAACCAACTCTTTCACAGAACAGCTTTCAACATTAACACAAAAGGAACACACTGATCATAACAACTCAGGAAGGAGATTGTCAATTTTAGGGCAAGTAATCAAGATTAAATGGTCAAAGAGATGACAGCATGACCTAATTAATAGTGTTTTCACTATATTTTGGATATAAATATCCATTGCAGAATTGATGGCATACTGAGGTTCACTGCCTTTTGCTTTGTACAACAGATCAAATAACATCAAATAACAAGATCTTAAAATCGAGTACCTTACATTTACACATAACATTGCCAGTTTGTTTACAGGCCACCAATGAAAATAGTTTGAATCAGGCCACAAAAGAGCCTTGCAGCATAGCAGTGTTTGGTTTCCAAATGATTCACTGGATTTTGAACAAATTGGTTGAGTAAATGATTCAGTGATATATTTATAAAGTCTGCCTACTTCCCATGAGATGAAAAACAGTACGTCTTAATTTATAGCATTATTTAAACAATTAAACTCAGATTACCTACTACTTACAACAAATATTCTGAAGTTGCAATTTACCCTGGTTACATCACCATGACCGCATTGCAAAATTACATTTATACAAGCCAGATTCAAACTACATATAATATGTGACCCTGGACCACAAAACCAGTCTTAAGTTGCACGGGGATATTTGTAGCAATAGCCAAAAATACGTTGTATGGGGCAAAATTATAGATTTTTCTTTTATGCCAAAAATCATTAGGATATTAAGTAAAGATCATGTTCCATGAAGATATTTTGTAAATATCCTACCGTAAATATATCAAAATTAATTTTTGATTAGTAATTTGCATTGCTAAGAACTTAATTTGGACACATTTAAAGGCAATTTTATCAGTATTTAGATTTTTTTGCACCCTCAGATTCCAGATTTTCAAATAGTTGTATCTCAGCCAAATATTGTCCTATCCTAACAAACCATACACCAATGGAAAGCTTAATTATTATATGTATAAATCTCAATTTTGAAAAATTGACACTTAAGACTGGTTTTGTGGTCCAGGGTCACATGTACTTTTTTAATGGTCATGAAGGTTCAAATCAAATGTAGTACCTTCTAGAGTAAAAGATTTTGGACACAGCTTGTCACTTGCTTCATTCCAGAATGAATCTGAATTTTTGAACGAACCAGTTGACTAATTGATTCAAATGATTCACTCATAAAGACTCATCGCCACTAAGCCCCACCTCTAATACACATTACAACATGGAGCATCTCAATTGCTATTTATTAGAGATGTGTACTTTTATTTTTGGTTGGAGAAATTGTGCCCAATGAACCACAATGGTTTCTCCATCAAACGTATTTAACACATGAGACATTGTTATTTACAGCAGAAAAGCGAGGCTATTCAAATATAAAACTGTTTTAAATTCAGAATTGCCAGGAACACTCATGAATAACAAGGTAGAGACCTTTGTACAATCAGATTTAATCAGCAGCCATCCGTCCACTACAATCTGCATAACTGTTTGTGAGAGCAAAGTTTTTGGAAGAAGCTGAATGGGCAAGCTGTGAAACATATGGGCAAGAGGCCGGAGACCGAGAGAAGGATTTCTGCTTCACTTCAATATTTCATAAAACCACTGTGCATTTGGGTAATTGATGCAAGGCCGTTAATAAGCGAGCAGGGTAGGGTGTAAGCACAGCTGGACACTTCAGATGATCATCCTTCGCTGGGACTCCCGTTATAAAATTAGATGCGATTCAGAACACAAGAGCTCGAAATCTAAAGGAAAGCCGAGGAAAGTCTGACTGCAGAGTGCTGGAGTAAAATGAAAGCAGCGTCCTCTGAGAAACACAAACGTGTTCTAGATACGTCCAACTGACATCTGGAGTAGAGATGTGTGACGTTCCGTTATTATATTTTAATCTCTGTGCTAAATACTTCACATTGTGTGAGTAAGAAATTGTTTTGCGTCATAAAATGCAAGACAAGAATTAGATTGCATGTTCAAGGGCTCACTGTGGGAGTAAAAAGTCTGCTGGTTCCTCTGTATGTCTTCTTATGGACACTGCAATCTCAAAAAGTGCCACAAAAAGAACATAAACAAGTCCCAAGAGTAAGTGTGAATACTGAGAGAGTACAAACAAAAAAGATGTTATTGCATGCAGCATGCAACATTTTTAAAGTGAAATACATTTGACATTTTAAAGCAAAAAATCAGAGATGCACAATATAGAAGCACAAGATATGGTTACCATATCATATATAAGTTGTTTTTAATGTGTCAGAATTGGTAGATTTAATTATGCATGCTTATTTCTGTTATTTTTTACATTTAGATTTGTATTACTAGTTTGCCGTCATCTAACGCTCACGTACTCTTTACAAAGACCAATAATTTAATAATTATGTTAAAAGTAATATTTAGCTAAATGTAATATTTAGCTAATCTCAAAATGAAAATTGTTTTGTACACTATAATGGTTTGATGCTTAAATTCACAAATTGTACTAAATAAAATAACTGATTTTAGTTTCAATTTATTATTCATAGTTTAGAGCTATTCTGCAAATACGGAACAAATGGTTTGTCTGTGCTGCTTCAATTCATCATACATTGTCTTTAATCCGTAATAGAAAAACGTGTTTGAGATATTTCATGCTTAGTGCAGGTCTGAGCCATCTGTCCCAGTTAATTCATCCTAAAAATAAATAAAAAAAAGGAAAAGAAAGAATAAAAGCTCTCAGATGCATCCTACAAAGTTTTCTGGACAATTTCTATTATTGCACAATGTTATGAAACGTCTGGATTTTTATAGAGCAAATGATTAAATCATGAAGCTAAGTATTTATTTCAAATCTCCTACTTTGAAAGCTTGTGCTCATCATGATTTTGGCAGGCAATCCGATGACAAAGCCTCTAGCATAATGCATAATTTTTCCTTCCTATTTATCTGATATTGAAGACAACAGCGACCCATTTGGGGAATATCAAACTCCCTCCTCTTGTTTCACATTCATAACTATGTTTCCTCTTTATCTTGCATAATTCCACTCATTGTATTTTCAGTCTTTTCAGTTTTTCCTTCAATGTTCAGAATTTTGATAAGCACATAGTGATTTCTCCAGGACACTAATTGACTTGCAGCAGCTAATTAAATGTAGGTTGTAAGGTTGCGATAACTGTAATGGCAGGGGAATGCGAGGAAGACACTGAAAATTGCTATGCTAAAATTAGATCCGATTAGATGTTCAACACACTGTCTAAGGGGAAATCGCTTTTAAAGTGTTGTGATGAACAGATGGTGACATTGAGGGTGCAAATGCATTACAACCTTGTGTGTGTAGTCGATATGGGTTTCACAATCTTGTGGACGTGTTTGTTTCAACAGTGCATTTAGAGTTGGTAGATCAACAGGCGACACCTGAGTCATTCCATGAGTTGAAGCAAGGAAGTAACAAGCAGTTTTTGAATCACCAAGGACCATGGTTTCAGCTAAAAATCTGTACTACTGAAGAAAAAACCGTCAACCACATCGTGGATGGCCTGAGGGTGAGTAAATTAAGAGGCAATTTTAATTTTGGGGCGAACTATTTCTTTAATTAGTTTTTGTTTCTCCAACAAAAACAAATATTTCTAAATGAATCAGCATTTTTGACAAATTAGTTCAATTAATGATTCAGTGACTCCGATATAAATTAGTTCTTGAATGCAGAGATTTTGAACATTTCTTTTGAGTGAATGATTCAAACGATTCGTTATTAACTCTTTTCCTGCCAATGACAGAATTTTCCAGCTTTCCATGTTTTCACTGGTGTCTGGTAGGAGGCGCTATTACACATCTTCTGAAAGAATATTGAACATCTGGATCACAACAAGCAGAAACAAGCGCTGGTATGCTTATGTAAGCAGATGCATATGTAAAATAATGCAATCATTAAGCATTAAACAGCACATAAATCAAAACTTTCAAAATTTCTAAATGAAATAACATTCCAGGACATGGTATATGACCATGCAAGCGTTGGTGGTGTTGAAGGAAGCGATCTACTGCATCAATCTGAATCTGATCAAGACGTCTTTTCAAAAATGTGAATTTGTCAGATTTTTGTTCAAAGTTTTGCCTTTTTCATGAAACTTACCCACACACAAAAAAAAATTTTCATGAAGCTAGAATTTTTTTTTTTTAAGCAGGGGGTCTGTTGTTTGTTTTGACATATTGCATGTTCAGATATTTATACAACAAAATTTTCTGGGTGCCATTAAACTTGTGAAAAGTGGTCCAAAATGCTGGGGTTGGCTGCCAACTTAAAAAAAAAAACCTGGTGGGGAAAGAGTTAAAGACGATTAAGTGCCGGTCACACTACACTTTTTATTCCATTGACTTCCATTCATAGACATACAAAGTTGTTTTGCATTTCACTGTGTTCCAAAGTTAAAGTTTGGTGAACTCTTACCTGCGAATTCGTATCACATGAAACTGTGTGACAAACAGAAGATCGATACGTCACTGCATGATTTAACTGGGACAGATGGCTCAGACCTGCACTAAGCATGAAATTTCTCAAACACGTTTTTCTATTACGGATTAAAGACAATGTATGATGAACTGAAGCAGCACAGACAAACCATTTGTTCCGTATTTGCAAAATAGCTCTAAACTATGTATAATAAATTGAAACTAAAATCACACATGTATGTGTTTGGTCACTACTCACTGCTGTGTGTGTGCACTTGGATGGGTGAAATGCAGAGCACATGTTGAATTTATGTTTTTCAAAAGATGCTGCAGAGCGTGATGTCATATCACAACCATTGCAGTGTCCGAAAAACTTTGCATGCTCAAAGTCTAGTGTGACCATGGTTTCACACCAAGAAAGACAAAAACACACGTATCTTCACCTTCTGATGTAACCCACAAAAACAGTCACTGAAAAGGCAAAAAGCAAATGGAGTGATACAAAAAATTAGAAATCCTATAGGTCTGTAGCAGCACTGTTTGAGCACTATTGACCAATCAGATCCGAGGACTGAAACTAACTCTTTAAATGAGAAACATAGTGGTAGATTTGTGTCTCATCATTCAAAACATTTATCAAATTAAATGCAGTAATAAATCTATTTCTCAAACTGCTGATGGAGCTGATAGAAGAAAAGACACTGACCTAAATGTCAGACAAATGTACAAAAAATATATATATCACATTATCACTGCATTTGAGCACAAGTTGCAAGTGAAAAGACTCGATGGTAATTAGATGGAGTAATAATGCATTTAAGTTAGCAATTAAATAGTTCATCTATTTTTATAAGTGGCCTAGTTACAAAGATGTGAGTGGGTGTATTTTAATTAATGAAAATATTAATGTAATTACCCATAGAAGGTGTGAGATCATCAGTAGTGTGCATGAGTAATTAGGGGCCAAGCCCCGAAGGGACTGTAGCCCCTATTGTATCTGTATGTTTTCTTATATGTCTTCTTCTTCTTCTTCTTCTTCTTCTTCTTCTTCTTCTTCTTCTTCTCTCCCCAAAAATGGGGGTCTATGGCAGCCCTATTTACGGAACATAGGAAAATTATGAAAATTGGCACACTTGTAGATGGCCATGAATAGTGATCTGACCAACTTTGGGGTCTCTGACCAATTCAATAGCACCACCACTAGTTTAAAAATTCAACATTAAAATGGTAATAACTCCTGAACCCCTCATTCTAGAAAAAGTAAACTTAGTACACCTGATTACTCTCCTCATGCTGATCACATTCAATAGCTTACATTAAGACTCCACCCATTACAGTAGCGGCCATTTTGAAAAGTACAGTATTCTGTCTTTTCACTACTACTCCTTTAAAATTGATCCAATTCTTCCCAAAACTGGCTCAGATGATCTTTGGACTGAGCTGAACAGAAATGACTGAACAGAATTTTTTAACCACTGGTGAACAAAAAAAGTTATGATGTTGTGAACTTAAAGGGTCATGAAACCCCCTGTTTCAGCACTGGTTAGTTCTCACCAGTTTTAAAAAATGCTAAAAAAGTGGGCGTGGTGCGCAGCAGAGCAGAGGAGGAAGAGGAGAGACAGACAACACACACAGCTTTGCGTTCAGACAGTTTCATTTCGCTCCCATCGAGTTAAAAACACAAATAAATGCACAGCCATTTGCACTCTGCATCGAAAACATATACTGTATATGAACGTGCTGTTGCACCTCTGAGAACTTTTAAGGCTTATTCTGTGGCTTTTATATAAGCCTTTTGATGGGTTGTGTCACAGAGCTGTAAAAACGGTTATGCTAACCAAGTGAATGAATCGCATTTGTGCCGAACTCTTATTCCAAAGCAAAACCAAACACTCTTCTTCGATCCATGAACGCTTCTCTCAGTTAATGTGCGCGATGTCATCTCACAGTCTGAAAAGTCTGTCATAGCAAATCAACACATGCTGTTGTGAATAATTAAGCGAAGCGTCTTCTTATAGGATAAGAACACGCAGTCTCATGAATAATTTAATAGACACCGATGCATCATCGATGTACTATTAGTCCATTGCCACGTCACAAATTGTGACGTCAACACAATATAGATTTTAAACCCGGAAGATGAAAATAGAGCAAAAAAGCTTAAAATTAACCAGTTTTCTCCAACAGTTAAAATTATCGGATGCTAACATTGTCTTCTACGATGTGTAACACAAACACCTCTACTAAAATCTCAGAAAAAGTAGTCTGGGGTTTCATGACCCTTTAACAAGGTTGACCCAAAATTGGTTCAGAGGCTGTATCTCAGCCAAGCTTTGAATAATCGACACAAAACTTGGTACACTTCATCAACACCATGATCTGAGGTTCCATGCAAAAGTTGGGAACAGCGCCACCTATGGGCCGTGAGATACCAAAGTTTGCATTGCAATGCATTTTGCTAAGCCGTTGGCCCCGAAGCCTTTCATGTTGTGGGTTCAAGTCACGCGTGGTACAACTTTATTAAATTGTGTGTAATGTGCTGTTCATTTATCCAGATCAGCATTGTACAAAACTTTATTGCTCCTGGATTAGAAATTTATGTTTTTATCCATGCTGTGTTAATTTTCAAATGAACTTCTGTTCATTCTAAGTTCGTTCTCACCAATAATTCTGAATCGGCTGTATTTCACATTCATTCAATTTCTGCTGTTTTTGATTTCGGGGGCTTCAGGGCTTGCAGTTATATTCTTAGCATTGTAAACCCTCTTAGTCAACAGCTGTGGTGAAACTCTTGATTAAAAACATATTACAATGTACTGGGGTCAAGAACATGGAATTTTTTTTTTTATCTTTACAGTATAGATGGATTTGCAGTAATTAACACCTTCCTTCAGAAGATTTATTCAAGTCAGACAGCTCTTTTATTTTTATACAGTTTTTGCACAAGTTAAGTCATGTACTTTTTGTCATGTACAAACTTTTTGTATTTATATAATAAAAATATATATATA
>NW_015505605.1:663496-673179 GCF_001515645.1 Sinocyclocheilus grahami | reverse complement strand
ATATATATATATATATATATATATATATATATATATATATATATATATATATATATATATTACATTTTATTACATTGGAAACCTTAATAAGATGACATGACATTTCACTTGCTAATTGAACATCTAAATTTTAAATAAGTCAAAAGGCAACTTTAGAAAAATGTTAACCATTTCAGCAAAAATGGTCAAAAAGGTGATCTTTTAGTTTGGTTGTAATTGTTACTCAAAAATTATAAAGCCAGGGGTCCAGTGAGTGGATGCATGGAGTCTGAGTATACAGCCTGGTCACATTGTTTATTAAAGATGTTGTATAAAAGATATGTTGTACATTAATGAGCTGATGAGCATTGAATGAATGGATCACCCATAAATTAAAATTTGCTAAACATTTCGTCACCCTCAGGCCATTCTAGATTTAGATGAGTTTTTCTTCATCAGATCAGATTTGGGAAAAAATAGCATTATATTACTCAACAATGGATCCTCGGCAGTGAATGGGTGCCGTCAGAATGAGAGACCAAACAGCTAATAAAAACACAATAATCCACAAGTAATCCACACCACTCCAGTTCATCAATTAACATCTTGTGAAGGGAAAAGCTGCGTGTTTGTAATAAACAAATCCATCATTAAGAAGTTTTAACTTTAAACTAGGGATGCACGATATTATTGGACTGATATCGGAATCGGCCGATAATGGCTTTAAATGTAAATATCGGCATCGGCCAGATATGAAACATTATGCCGATATGTCTGGCCGATAAGAGGAATAGGTTAACTCACATGTGCTCAGGGTGTGCTAGCGATTAGATCATGTCAGCAGTGTGGCTCATTCTTGAAGCAAAGGTTTGCCTGAATGGTGATTAGATTCACTGTTTTGGATCACTGCATTTAAACTGAGAATGCCATACAGAATGATGGGTCTGGTGTGAGATAGAGTAAACAGTAATAGTACGTGCAGCAGCAGCCTCCCCCGGGTCCTAATGCTTGTTCTGTAAAGAGTTTTAATTCCATAGGGAGCGCTGTTGGCCTACTTTTAATAAAATGAAAGTAAAATTCACAAATAACATTTAGACTGTATTTCTGATTAAATAAAGCGGTAATTGATGTCATAAAATCATGAGTATGTTTTGATTTAAGGGTCAGAAGCTATAGCTTACATGAATTGGCCGATAAGAGGAATAGGTTAACTCACATGTGCTCAGGGTGTGCTAGCGATTAGATCATGTCAGCAGTGTGGCTCATTCTTGAAGCAAAGGTTTGCCTGAATGGTGATTAGATTCACTGTTTTGGATCACTGCATTTAAACTGAGAATGCCATACAGAATGATGGGTCTGGTGTGAGATAGAGTAAACAGTAATAGTACGTGCAGCGGCAGCCTCCCCCGGGTCCTAATGCTTGTTCTGTAAAGAGTTTTAATTCCATAGGGAGCGCTGTTGGCCTACTTTTAATAAAATGAAAGTAAAATTCACAAATAACATTTAGACTGTATTTCTGATTAAATAAAGCGGTAATTGATGTCATAAAATCATGAGTATGTTTTGATTTAAGGGTCAGAAGCTATAGCTTACATGAATAAAAAAACCACAAATATGACTCTTGTAAATTAAATAATTTTATATATATACTGATTTATTCATTAATGTGTAATATGTTATTTTTTTAAAACAAATTATGAGCTCTAAAAGATTTTCAGAATTTTTACAACTCTTTTGCTTTAGACCATCTACAAATGTTAAATCTTAAAATAAAATGTTAAGGTTACTGCTGCATCTTTCTGGGAAAAAAATGCAGCTATTGATATATGGTTTATTTATAGTTAAAATAACTTCATTATTGTTTATTTAATTCTAACAAATAAGCTCTTGTTAAAAACTAACCAAAATTTTAAATTATTTGCTTATAATTTCCACACAGGAGCGACTTGGTGTTGTTTCCAAACAAAAGGAAATATATCAGTATCGGCATCGGCTATCGGCCAAAATGAGTTGCAAAATATCGGCATATCGGATATCGGCAAAAATCCTATATCTCTACTTTAAACCATCATTTCTAGCCACAATACCAGTCCATAGTCCATAATAACAAATTAATGATAGATTTGTTTTGCCTGTGGGTGAGTAAATTTAGTTGAATTTCTAATTTTTCATTTGAACTATTCCTTTAAAAGTAGGCAATAATGTTTGTTAAAGTTGTTATATAATGTTACAGTAAACCCTTCATCTTAAGCATTGGTTCTCAAATAAATAAATGCATAGAATAAACAAAGTTTGACTGGGCATACAACTTTTGATGTCAAAAATGAAAGGAAGTATTTTGTATCTGGGAAGTATTTTGTATATCATGTTTTTGGTTTGCTTGCTTTAAAGTCATAATGACAGACAGTTAACATGAGAACAACAGACAAACTTAAACATCTACCATGAAACTCCTCCAAACTAACATAATCGAACTGTCAAACAGAAATATGATGTGCTGTCACCTCTGGTGTCAAATGAGGAAAATTTGTAGTGAAATAAGCCCTACATCTGTCATCTGACTTCACAATCCAAATCCTCATCTGATGAGTTTGTGAACTGAGCATGAGACAAACGAGATGGGACAAAGAGATATGACTGACTAATAATTGCAATAAGAAAGCTTTTATCCAACACAGTTTTAATGGTCTAGAATTTTCCCTCTGTCCCTTTCAGCCGCAATCAACATCATCAGTTGGTGCCATCATATAATCACTCATGTGAGCCAGATTTGCTTCATTGCCTCAAAAACCTGAATTTGAAATCCATTTAAAGGGCTAGTTCACCCCAAAATGAAAATTAGCCTGTGTTTTACTCACCCTCGAGCCATCCTATGTGTATATGACTTTCTTCTTTCACACGAATCCAATCAGAGTTATTAAAAATTGACCTGGCTATTCCAAGCGTTTTCATTGCAGTGGGTGGGTGTTTCTCTTTAACAGTACAAAACACGTTAAAATAAAGCAGGCACATCCATAATAAAATGTGCCTCACATTTTCACGGGGCGTGAATAAAGGCCTCCTGTAGCGAAACCATGCAAAACCAAATATCCATATTTCAAACGTAATAAACACTCACTTCTGCTGACTGTCGTATGTGGAAACTGTTCCAGCGGATGACGTAGGACAAATGCATTGCGCGTGCACACCTCTGAGATATGCTAGTCTCGCGAGTTTGTTTACAGGAGCAAAAGAAGCAAAGTTTCCTTACATTAGCAAAGAAAAACCAGTCTCCTCTTGGCTTATATCAAAATCCTCGGTTTATACTTCTAATTCTTCTTCTTCTTCTTCTTCTTCTTCTTCTTCTTCTTCTTCTTCTTCTTCCTCTTCTTTTTAATGTTTAACGGCAGTTGGCATCAAGCGTAACTGGTGCATTACCGCCACCATCTGCTCCGGAGTGTAGATCAGATAATAGGTTTTCAGACTAATTCACCCAATTCCCTCCTTCCCTCCTTCTCCCCCAAGCATACAAATCCACACACTTCATCCTTATTCTACTATATAATAATAATAATAATACTAATAATAGTTTTAACCTTCCTCAATACTCCTAGAACTCTTCATACTCTATTAAAAACCCCTGTGTCCATTAAGAAATCCATAAGAATTCTAGTCTGTGCCCTATGTTGTGTGCTCAATAGCCCTTTTAATGTCATGTCCTGAACCTCTATCTCTCTCAACTTATTCCTCATCAACTTGTACTTCGAATTCATGACTTGTGTTTTGTTTTGTTTTGTTTTGTTCTCTCTCCGCGTTTGTCACTAATCACGTAACGCCGACGTCCTATGTCATCCGCCGGAACTGCTTCCGCGTATGACAGATGGCGAAAGTGATAGAGAGCTGGACTTGAAAACCGAAGGTCGCAGGTACGAGTCTCAGGTTCGGCAGGGATTGTAGGTGGGGGGAGTGAATGTACAGCGCTCTCTTCCACCCTCAATACCACGACTGAGGTGAGAACCTTGAGCAAGGCACCAAACCCCCATCTGCTCCCTGGGCTCTGCAGCAATATGGATGTGCACTGCTCCGGGTGTGTGTGTTCACTACTGTGTGTGTGTGCGCGCGCACTTGGATGGGTTAAATGCAGAGCACAAATTCCAAGTATGGGTCGCCACATATGTCACTTCACTTTCACTTTCACTTACAGGAGGCCTTAATTCACTCCCAGGAGCCGTGTGAGGCACGTTTTATTACGGATGTGCGCATTTTATTTAACGTGTTCTGGGCTGTTGAACAGAAACACCCGCCCACTACAATGATAGAGCTTAGAAGTGCCAGGACAATTTTTAATATAACTCCGATTGGATTCGTCTGAACGAAGAAAGTCTTATACACCTAGGACGGCTTGAGGGTGAGTAAAACACAGGTTAATTTTCAAAATGAAAAATTTTCCGAAATGTTGTGTTGTAGAACATTCACAAATGGTTTATCTAGATTAATTTGACATACAACACCTAGCACATGAAATCAAACAAACCTAAAGGTCAAAGAACATGGCAATTAGTCAAAAGACAAAAAAAGATAGCAGAATAATAGATTAAGGGTTGTGGTCAGTGCTTTAACATTAGTTGAATTAGTAGCTAATTTTTCTTTTTTTTTCAGATATTGAAAACATTAATTTGATGTGAATTCCATTTGACAACTAGAAAATAAAAATAGATTACTAGTTGGAAGCAAACCTTAAAAAGAAATAGGCCAAAGTTATTTTTTGTATTTTTGATGGATAAAATTTCTCTGTCTCAAAAGAACTCATTTCAAGAAGTACTTGAAATAAACATTCTTCTAAAAAAATAGTATACTCAACACCTGTTGAGTAAAAATAAAATCCTTCACTTTCATTTAATAATATTTTACCGTTTCAATAAATATGTGCATTTTTATATTTTTAACCATAGGATGTTGTATGAATATTTCTTTGTTTAGACATTTAGCTTGACATAACATTTACAAACAATGCTGCCTACATACTTGTAGATAAATGAGGACACAAAATGAACTATACAAATAAGCTAAAAATAAACCAAAGCAAGCACAGTGACAGGTAAATTTCTACCTTCAGGAACGGTGTGTAAATGACAGATATAAGAATGAAGCAGTTTGAGTTTGTTTTCTTTTTTGAATTGTGTGGCTTGGTAATTCTCCATTTTGTTTTATCTGACAGAAACCTGAGGTGAGAGCAGAGCAGTCAAAGAGGAGGACTGGCACAGCAAGGTTTTGCTGAACAAACAAATACAGCCTGGTTCCGCCTCTTTTCCTTTGAGGAAATGCAGCCAGTCAACCACTGGCACTAATCAAAGGATAAGAAAGAGAAAAATGGATTTGTGATGTTAACCATGTGGCTGACTGGCTGCAGAGAGCTATTCATTTGCGTGAGACTGCATCCAATAAAAGCGGTAAGACAAATGTTTTATTGGGAGATCGATAGGCATTCGTTATTTTAACAGATGTTATTTTATTGATTATCTTAACAGAATGGCATACATGGATCTTTACACAACATGACCTAACAGATGTTTCCTATATGTGACCCTGGACCACAAAACCAGTCATAAGGGTACATGTTTTGAAATTGAGATTTATACATCATCCGAAAGCTGAATAAATAAGCTTTCCATTGATGTATGGTTTGTTTGGATAGGACAATATTTTGCCAAGATTCAACTATTTGAAAATCTGGAATCTGAGGGTGCAAAAAAATCTCTAAAGTTGTCCAAATGAAGTCCTTAGCAATGCATATTACTAATAAAAAATGAATGTGTTTTTATATTTACAGCAGGAAATGTACAAAATATCTTCATGGAACATGATCTTTACTTAATATCCTAATGATTTTTGGCATAAAAGAAAAATCGATAATTTTGACCCATACGATGTTTTTTTGGCTATTGCTAAAAATATACCCAAGCGACTTAAGACTGGTTTTGTGGTCCAGGGTCACATATTATTCCACTGCCAGAAAGTATGCAAATGAAAATTACACAGAAAATATTTTTACTCAGATACAGTACATTTGTTTTCATCAAAATACTCTATTGTATCCCAGCTTAATATGCAGAGACAACTTTAAATTGAACCATTCTGAAACTGACTATCAAAAAAGTCAAAAGAAACTGACTATCTATATGGCACTATTAAAAATATCTTAATGTTTTGAACATCTCAACCAGGGGTGCTTTTCCCTTACAATGCTGTAACTCGCTGCTTACCTGCAATAAGACATGCTCAGATGGTGAAGTAACAATTTATATAAATTCATCAATTCAAGATTGCAAGTATTGTCTTGTAGTAGACTTGAACCCACAAGTGTATGAAAGATGGGTTCAAGTGCACTACAAGTGGTAACTAAATAAATTTTTGTAATACAGAAAACATATGTTAAAAGCACATTTTAGTTCATATTTTTGCTTCCCCCGAAATAGCACAGTTGAGCACACTTGGATGTTCTTAAGATTATCTTAAGAAATACTAAAGAATAATTTTTAGTATATTTAGTAGAAATTAGTGCATGAAAATAGAGCACTTTAAGTATATTATAGAAGTGCACTTTTTTGCCTCGGTTTTTAGGTCCACATATGAAATAATCTAAAAAGTTATTTAAAAGCCTGACGTATCATATTTGATACCAACATTTTAACCAGTTTTTTTCTGGGAAAAAAAAAAGATGTATGTATAATCAAGTCAACCTAAGTTGCTCCAGTAAATGTTCATCTCAATATATTACTAACAATATAAAAGTTATTACAAGTTTACTTTATGAAAATTGTTAAAGGGGTCATCGGATGCGACATGCACTTTTACAAGTTGTTTGAACTGAAATGTGTGTTGGCAGTGTGTGTACACAACCACCCTATAATGATAAAGATATACCCATTATTTTTTTAATAATTTCCCCTTTCTCATATCAAGCCATTCTCAGATGCCTGTCTGTGTGATGTCACACATACCCAGGCCCTCCCACGATTGTTGATTGACACTAGCGTTTTACCTTAGACCCACCCTGAGTGAGCTGTCATCAGTCCACCATTGTTTCAACACCGGAGTAGGAGTAGACAAGAATGGCTTCTAAGCGATTAAGGTGTTCTGTTGTTGTATGTAATAATTAACACAGCAGTCATCATTTACTCCCGACAAATGAGCCGCTGAAGACGCAGTGGAGTACGTTTGTTTTTGAAGGAAATGTGCCGATCCCCGATCTATGTAAATGCGTTTATGTTCGCTCGAATCATTCTGCTTCACCTCCAGAAGAAGTGAGTATAAGGGGTTCCCCTTCAGGAACTCGAGCTGCATTGAAACACTATGGGAATGCCTTTAGCGTGACCACGCTCTGAATCACATGTGTAATCAGTCCAATGGATGGGAGAGATGTCACGGGCGGGGTGTGGTGGATACAGCGGTAGCTTTCTGTCATTCAGCAAGCGCTCTGTGTGTGTCAGTCTGACTATCTGTTTGTGGCCCGGGAAATGGAGGCTTCACCCCGAGGTGGTGAAGCAGATATGGAGAGCTTTTGGCCAGGCTCAGGAGGACCTGTTTGCGACTCAGGAGACATCACACTGTCGCATCTGGTTCTCTCTCGGACTAGACGCTGTGGTGCAGACTTGGCCGAGGCTTCGTCTGTACGCCTTTCCCCCGTTTGCTCTGCTCCCTGGAGTTCTGGAGAGAGTACGCCAGTACGGGGTCCGTTTAGTGACCCTGTTCTGGCCGGGCCGAGTATGGTTCTCGGACCTGGTGGCCCTTCTCGACAGCTCTCCATGGGAGATTCCCGTCAGGAGGGACCTTCTCTCTCAAGCGGGGGGGGCACCATAGTTCACCCCCATCCAGAGCTGTGGAAGTTGTGGGTGTGGCCCCTGAGGGGGCACAACTCGTAGCTTCCGGTCTCTCAGCTGAGGTTGTTGAGACCATCCTCCAATCCAGAGCTCCCTCAACGAGGAAACTGTACGCCTTTAAGTGGAAACTTGTCACTTTTTGGTGCGGAGACCGCCAGCTTGACCTAGTTAACTGCCCAGTTGGTACAGTGCTGGAGTTCCTGCAGGCCCGATTCTCCACAGGGTTGACCCACTCTACCTTGAAGGTCAACGTGGCGGCCATTGCGGCCTACCACGTCCCTCTCGGTGGTCAGTCAGTGGGCAGACACCCCCTAGTTACACGATTCCTCCACGGTGCGCTGAGGCTGAGGTGTACGTACCTCTGGTACGATCTCGTGTCCCCCCGTGGGACCTGGCTGTGGTGCTAGAGGCTCTCTCTAAACCTCCTTTCGAGCCTATAGAGGAAATTTCTGATCGCCATCTCACTATTAAGACTACCTTTCTTCTGGCGATTTCTTCTCTCAAGAGAGTTGGGGATTTACAGGACCTCTCAGTGGCCCCTTCTTACCTGGACTTTGGGACCAGGTATGTTTATATGCAGGACATCTGCAACCCTGAGGGTTGGTCCATGCCCCTAACGTTTGTCAGGTTCTATGGCCTCAATATCCGAGTCACTCCAGGCTCTTCTGTTCTCTCGCCCTAGCTGTGCTCTTCCACACTAGGCAGGGATTTGTAAGTCTGGCGGCATGGGCATACTCGTTCCCATAGCGTTTTGACACAGTTCGAGTTCCTGAAGGGGAATGTCTCTAGGTTAAGCATGTAACCCTGGCTCCCCGAGGGAATGAGACGCTGTGTCTCAGTACCATACTTCTGGCATCTCTGCATGCTTACTTCATTTCCCAGAAGCTGCCGCTGTATCCACCGCACATGCTTTTAAGCTTCCTGGTCACTACGTCACCCCGCCCGTGATGTCTTGCCCATCCAGTGGACTGATTACACACGTGATTCAGAGCATGGTCACGCTGAAGGCGTTCCCATAGCGTTCGACACAGCGTCTCGTTCCCTCTGAGAACCAGGGTTACGTGCATAACGTCCCAGGTTACGTGTGTAACCATGGTTCCCCGAGGGAACGAGACGCTGCGTCGGAAACGCTAGGGGAACGCCTTCAGCGATACCAAGCTCTGAATCATGTGTAATCAGTCGAATCGATGGGCAGGACATCAGAGGCGGGTGACATCATGACCAGGAAGCTTTAAAAGCACGTGAGGTGCAGCCGGCGCTAGCTTCTTAGGAGTGAAGAAAGCTCTAGTAGGGATGCCGGAAGCATGGCCTTGCGACGCAGCATCTCGTTCCCTCGGGGAACCATGGTTACACACGTAACCTGGGACGTTCTCCTTCGGGAATTCGAGCTGCGTCGAAAACGCTAGGGGAACGAGATGTCCATGCCGCCAGACTTGCAAATCCCTGCCTAGTGTGGAAGAGCACAGCTATGGCAAGAGAACAGAGGGGTCTGGAGTGGCTCGCAAATCTAGGTCATAGAACCTGACGAACGTGAGGGGCGTAGACCATCCTGCAGCGTTGCAGATGTCCTGCATAGGAACTCCTGCGAGAAAGGCCTTGGAGGCCGCCACACTTCTTGTTGAGTGAGCCTTGACCCCCAATGGTGAGGGGAGATCTGAGGACTCATAGACAAACGTTATGGCATTCACTATCCACCGGCTGAGGGTCTGCTTGGAAGCAGGATGACCTCTCTTAGGGGGACCATAGCACACAAGCAGTTGGTCCGCCTTTCTCCACAGGGCAGTTCTGTGGACGTATGCATTCAGTGCTCGCACTGGACACATACAATTAAGCCTCTGCTGGTCG
>NW_015505605.1:662956-663337 GCF_001515645.1 Sinocyclocheilus grahami | reverse complement strand
CTGAGGCCTCAGCCTCATCACACCGCGGAGGAAACGTGTAACCAGGGGGTCCTTGCCCACTGAGTGACCATCAAGAGGGGCGTGGTAGGCCGCTATAGCCACCACGTAGACCTTCAGGGTGGAGTGGGTTAAGCCCGCGGCGAAACGGGCCTGCAAGAACTCCAGCACTGTGCCAATCGGGCAGTTAACTGGGTCAAGCCGGCGGTCTCTGCACCATGAAGTGAAGAGCCTCCACTTCAAGGCGTACATTTTCCTCGTTGAGGGAGCTCTAGATTGGAGGATGGTCTCAACAACCTCGGTTGAGAGACCAGATGCTATGAGTTGTGCCCCCTCAGGGGCCACACCCACAGCTTCCACAACTCTGGGCGGGGGGGAAAGATC
>NW_015505605.1:641121-662901 GCF_001515645.1 Sinocyclocheilus grahami | reverse complement strand
GCACCATGAAGTGAAGAGCCTCCACTTCAGGGCGTACAGTTTCCTCGTTGAGGGAGCTCTAGATTGGAGGATGGTCTCAACAACCTCGGTTGAGAGACCAGATGCTATGAGTTGTGCCCCCTCAGGGGCCACACCCACAGCTTCCACAACTCTGGGCGGGGGTGAAAGATCATACCATCCACCTGTGAGAGGAGATCCCTCCTGATGGGAATCTCCCATGGAGTGCCGTCGAGGAGAGAAATCAGAACGGGGCTACTAGCAATAGATGGACCCCGTCCCGACGCGCTCTCTCTAGAACTCCCGGGAGCAGAGCAATCAGGGGAAAGGCATACAGACGAAGCCTCGGCCAACTCCGTACCATAGCATCCAGCCCCAGTGGAGCTGGATGAGTCAGAGAGAACCAGAGGGGACATTGCGATGTCGTCTGAGTCGCAAACAAGTCCACCTGAGCCTGGCCAAAAACTCTCCGTATCTGCTTCACCACCTCGGGGTGAAGCATCCATTCCCCGGGCCTTGGCCCCTGCCTCGACAGGATGTCTGCTCCCATATTGAGATGCCCAGGAATATGAACTGCCCTCAGCGAGAGGAGCTTGCCCTGGGACCACACAAGGATCTGATGTGCCTGCTTGTATAAGGGGCGCAAACGTAGACCTCCCTGGTGGTTGATATAAAAGACCACTGCTGTGTTGTCGGTACGCACCAACACATGGCGATCTCTTAGGTCTGGAAGAAAGTGTTTGAGGGCTCGAAACACGGCCAGCATCTCCAGGCAATTGATGTGCCACGTGAGATCGCGACCACTCCACAGACCACGGGCAGGGTCGCCACTCATGACTGCTCCCCAACCGGTGAGGGACGCGTCCGTCGCTAGCGTTACGCGGCAACAAGGAGCTCCTAGCACCGGGCCCTGAGACAAGAACCAAAGTTTCCTCCACATGTCTAAGGCACGTAGGCATCGTCGCGTGACCTTGATCATGCGAAGTGGGTTTCCTCTCAGGGAGAACCCCTTGGTCTTGAGCCACCACTGTAGGGGTCTCATGTACATCAGGCCAAGAGGTATCACGTTGGACGCCGCTGCCATCAGACCCAGCAGCTTTTGAAACTAACTGCTTGACAGTGGGTGACCGGCCTTCTCTGACTCCCACGACTGCAGTGAGGATCGACTCGATCTGAGCAGGAGACAAACGTGCCTGCATTTCGGTCGAATCCCACACCACGCCCAGATAAGTGGTCCTCTGTAATGGAGAAAGCACACTTTTCTTGGCGTTTAGTCTTAACCCCAACTTTCCCATATGAGTGAGAACGACATCTCGATGCCGAACTGCCATCTGCTCTGATTGAGCTAAAATCAACCAATCGTCGATGTAATTGAGTATGCGGATGCCCTGGAGCCGCAGAGGAGCCAGAGCGGCATCCACACACTTTGTGAAAGTACGGGGTGAGAGTGCTAGGCCGAAGGGAAGGACCCGATATTGGTAAGCTTTGCCCCTGAAAGCAAACCTCAGGAGCTTCCTGTGACTGGGAAGGATGGAGACATGAAAATAAGCATCTTTTAGATCTATCGTGACGAACCAGTCCTCGGACCTGATCTGAGACATGACCTGTTTGACAGTGAGCATTTTGAACTTCAGACCAGAGCATGTGAGCGAAGCGGAGCGGTGTCGCTCTAACCGCCCAAGCAAGCGCTCTGTTAATATTCCGCTCACGCTCACCGTGAACCAATTCCCGCTCAGATCCCGCTCCGACATAAAATTTCTCTAGTAGGCCTAATTGTTTACTGTTTGTAACGAAATTATTGGATTATTGTCTAAAATTAAGCATGCTGATAAATAGCAATTATCATGTTTCAGAGCGAAATTCTTACATTCTTCTTAATTTTATTAATTGTAATGTATTAATTAAAATTTATTAAATATATGAATCTAGCCTTCCTAACCTGCAAAAACTGAAAAAGTGTATTTGATTTTCGTTAACTTTATTTCCGTGAAAATAGCTGCAGTTGTTGTGCAATAGAACATTCAAAACAGGCTCATTAAAACACAAACGCACACACACAGGAGATGAAATGTGTGTAGATCTTTACAAAATACACCTGGATTATAAAGCCTGTGAAAAGCACACACAAGATAAAATGCACTTAAAGAACGCTTGGTTTATGAACTGACGTCAATGAAAGAAACACACTTTCTATATCATCTGCTTTAACTTGCTCGCCTTCATCTTGCTCTTTTAGCAGGTCGGCTTGGTACGCCTGTAACACTGACATAGTGTGCAGACATGCACCAGCCTGACCCGCTGCCGAGTACCCCTTGCCCACCAGCGATGAAGGGGTTCGCAGCGGCTTAGAGGGCAAGACCGGAGCCTTCAGAGATGACACCGCGCTGGGTGACAGATAGCTCGCAAGCGTCTGCTCTACCCGGGGCATCGCTCTGTAACCGCATTCACTCAACCCCGCCACATTTTCATGGTAATCAGAGGCGGGGATGAATAAGCGGGCCAAGAATGGTTCCTTCCACGATCTCGACACCTCAGTGTGGAGATCAGGAAAAAATGGCAGGCTCCGCAGAAAGCGTTCATGGAGTTTGCTTCAGTCTGTTTTTCTGCGGGCCACTCAATGTTCAGCTTGGCAACCGCACGAGTAACTACCTCCATTAGCTCCTCATATTGTGGGGATTGAGGGTGCGAATCTTCAACGCTCTCCACATCAACCTCCTCGGAGGAAGATAGGACAAGCGCCAAGCCCGCTCTCCGGGGGGAAGTAGCCGCAGAACAGGCTTCCGATCCCAGCGAGCAGGCAGTGGATCTGGCAGGTGAGGAAGAAGATAAGGACTCGCCCCTCTCCATTCCCTCCACCAGGTCCAGCTGTGAACCCCACGAGTGCAGCTGCCGCTCCGCCTCGGCAGAAGCGGGGCCAGCACCGTGAGGAACACTGGTGAAGGCTCCCTCCTCAAAGAGAACCTTCCCGGAGTGAAGCAAACGCAGTGGCAACTGCTCACAATGCGGACAGTCGGCCCTCTCGAGAGCCGACGCCGTGTGCTCCGCTCCCAAGCAGACCACGCACAAACTGTGTATCCCCACTCATGATGTAGCGTGGGCAGGGAGGAACACACAGTCTTTAACGCGATCTGCTTTTGCCCTTTTTTGTTTTAGTTTAGACATCTTTTTTTCTCTTTCTGCTGGAGCTTATATTTTGAATGCTTGTGCAACTTTTGGACAGACAACAATAAATAAGACTCACAGAACATAAATCGTGACCAGCACACACAGAGAGCTTTGCTGAATGACAGAAAGCTAGCACCGGCTGCACCTCACATGCTTTTAAAGCTTCCTGGTCATGACGTCACCCGCCTCTGACGTCCTGCCCATCGATTCGACTGATTACACATATGATTCAGAGCTTGGTATCGCTGAAGGCGTTCCCCTAGCGTTTCCGATGCAGCTCGAGTTCCCGAAGGGGAACATAGAGATGTCTTTTATGAATCTTTGCAAATCACCTTTCCTAATAACGTTATTTCCTAACAAGTTGCACGGCTAAAGTAAACAGTCTCAGGAGAATGGCTTGTCACCCCACGGAAGAGAGGGGCGGAGTGAGCAGAGCTCATTAGCATTTAAAGGGATATGCACTAAAATGGGTTGCTGAAAACAGAGCTGATTTTGAAAAGGTAAAAAGTTGTATTATACTACCATTGAGAAATTTTAACCAAAGTATGTTATAGACTTTTCATTAAGACCCTAAAGACTCATATCAACTTGTGGAAAATGGACATCTGATGACCCCTTTAAACATTTTACAGCGGACAGACATATGAGCATATGTGACTTACTTTTGCCCAAAGTGATGATTTACTTCAATTGTTCACCTAACTAGAGCACTCCATTAGTTTTCATCACACTTTAATCTATTCTAAAACATCACAAAGCTCAAACTCTTTAAAAGTCAATGGGGCAAATGCTGCCAGTAATTAGCATCTAAGCTTCTGAACAATAACCTTTACCTGCTGCTTTTCGATCTTAGTTGGGAGCTTTTGCCTTTTTATCAGACTGATATAATGGAAAGTGATAGAACATGAGAGAAAGAAAATGGGATGGGCACTCGAACATGACATGCGCACCACAACTTAATGTTTTAATCTGCTGCACCACCCTTTCTGTGTTTCTAAGTGTAACATACATAAAGCCAACAACATTAAAACCACTTTTATAAATGTATATATTTAGTCCAACAAACTTTATAGAAAATAATTGTTACAGATTATTTTGGATGCAGTATTAAAGAAATAATAATAATGAAACAATAGTTTTAAAACCAATCAAAAACCACTGCAATCATTAAACTATAATAAAAACAACAGTTTCTTCAAGTAACTTTTGGCACTCTGCCTCATGCTCTCACCAAAGCGGCATAGCAAATGAACCCCATTGTCCTCATTATGTCGTCTCTGACGTTCCTAAACCCTTCTGCCACCTTGCTGTTCACATGTTGTCTTTTTATCGTGGCCTCTTCCTCACATGCCACCCAGTGGAGTGGGTGTCGTTTAAGTTTGTCACTATCAAAGCTTACTGTCATAGCTCTCTGACACACATCAAAGGTAAAGCTCACACTCATTGGAACCTTAGGCTGCCCCGGTAGAGCTCTCAAGCTGAGCCATGCTTCTGCATCTCATACACAACATAAATAATGCATTTTTATTCTGTGAGAACAGCACGTTGTATTACAGCAAAAAGAGGCTTTGCATTATAGTTATTTTACATAGGTGAAATAAACATGCTCCAAGGAACAATGTAAAGTGTCTAAACCCCCTTAACCATGGTAAATCCATTTTGTTTCTCACAACCTCATATGGCTTATTGTTTTTACAAGCAGTAGCATAAACGATACCGATGTTCAATAATATTAATTATTAAAAGACTTGCTACATTAAAGGAATAATTCAACCAAAACTGAAAAATCACCCTCAGGCCATCCAAGATTTTGGTGATGAAGTTTAGCATTACATCACTTGCTCACCAGTGGATCCTCTGCAGTGAATGGGTGCCATCAGAATTAGAGTCTGTTTGTAAGAAACAAATCCATCATTAAACAGTTTTAATTTCATAATAACAGGTCTAAACAAATATGTGAGTGGATTTTGAAATAAAAGGACAACAGGGGATGGACTTTTTAGTGGAAGAAGCATTATTATGGATTATGGACTCAAATTTTAGCCAGAAGCGACAGTTTAAACTTAAAATGCCTTAATGATGTGCAGCCAGCCACACACTGCATGGTGATGGCTTTGAATGTGAAATTTCAGAGTCAGAATTATCCACTTTATTTAAAAAAAGATATGATTCTCTCATTTTGAAAAAACTGAAGTAAACCGAAATATTTAAAAGTTCTGAAAATGCACCCAAGTAGTTTGCTTTATTACTAACTTTTACAGACAGATTTGAGATCCCACTTGACCCTGTGATGTGATTAAATGACATCAACAGGGATATAATCACTTACATAAAGGCCCTGTAGAGTGATACCTAATCCAAGATTAATGCCAATCAAATTAATTATTTTAGCTCATGAAACAGGTTTACCTTTCATTGGTGCCTGGTTATGCAACATACTATTTCAATAGGAGTTGTTAGGTGCTATTTTGAAGCTTCTCTACATTTGCTTACATTCGAAGGTGAACTTGCATGGGCGTCTGACAAAATCATCACCTCTTCATGTCACATGCAATGAAATGGTCTGTTAAATATCATTTAACATAAATTCAAAAAGTGACATTCAATGCTATGAACCAACAATTTTCTTTCTCTTTCATTTTATTTCTTAATTTTCCTTTTTTTGTGGGGGAAATTTCTTATTGCTTTTTATTTCTATCTCTCTGTTGTAGTGACTTACACAATAGAGAACAAAAACCCTATAAATGTGCAAAGCACAGGAGCAGAATGAGTTTTCTAAATCTAAAAAAAGAAAGCACACAATGCACCTATATAAACCTAAAAAGAGTCCTGGTTGACTGGATTGATATTCCAGGAAAAAGTGAGGATGTTTATCCAAAAACACTGTATATTACATCACAAATAAATGGGGAAAGCTATTATTAGAATCATCATTCACTGGTAAGCCATAGTAATGTGACTCATTTCATATATTACACTGATATTCTGGTCCATTAAATGTTTCTCTGCTCTAAGAAATGTGTGGCCTTTAGATATCACAGAATTTAGCCAGCAATAAAGTTTTTCAACTGCTTCATCAAAAATACTGTTATGCCTTATTTAACATTGCGCAGAATATGTGAGTGGTACAAACTCATGAGGAGAATTACAAATATTTACTGAAAATTAATTACAAGGGTAGTGTAAAACCTGGAGTGGAGTGGGAGCAGAGTCATTATAGAGCACTTTGAGCTGGAAAGGTAAACTGTGGTCACTCCACTCACATACTCTGCAGGGTGTGTGAGTTCATCTTTACTGGTAATAGTGATTACCTGTTCTTAAATGGAAGACAATGAAAACTTCTCAGCTGAAATGTCTGAAGACACTGAAACAGCCCCAAAAATGTCATTGCACCATTACCTCATTGATATTATTCACCCATGTGCACGAGAGATGTTACACTCCTATGTCAATACACTTCTTTCTAATGATTCTTCATTAGCAGAATATAGAAACAAATGAGCACACATATCTGCTTATTTCGGCCATGGAATAAAAATATATAGAAAAATAAATTGTAACTCTTTACCTCGCAATAGTGAGTTTATATCTCACAATTTAGACTTTTTCTCAGAATTGTGAGTTTTCATCTTGGAATTATTACTTTTTTTCCCCCTCAAAATTTTGCATGTGTATACGGTCAGGTCAGGTGTCAAATTTGTGGAAATAAAAACAAAACCAAAAACAGAATTTCAAGATGTAAACTCAGGAGGGAAAAAAATTATAAATAATACAAATAGAATTCAACTCAGAATCCCAAGAAAAAAGTCAGAATTGCAATTGTATACTCTGAATTGCAAGACATAAACTCAGAGTTCTGAAAAATAATTCAGAATTGTGAGATGTAAAGTTAGAATTCAAAGAAAAAAAGTACAAATTGGGAGATTTAAACTCAGTTACAAAAAAAAAAAAAAGTCAGAACTCAGAATTCAAAGAAAACATCTGAATTGAGAGAATAAAGCTCAGAATTCCAAGAAAAAAAGGAAAAAAGAAAGAAAACTCAGAATTGCGAGAGAAAATTAACTTATTTTTAATTAAGATGAAAAGTCACAAATACCTTTTTAATATTTTTATTCCGTGGCAGAAATACACTTCCATATATCTGTGAGAGAGAGAGAGCGTAAATGCCATATATTTCTTACATATAAATATATATAAAATATTTCCAGTTCATCCAACTTGCATTTTTATTTATATATTTTTATTTTTTTTACTAAATAGACTTTGTCATTCTGTCCTACTCTCGGCTTTGCTTCAGGGCATTTTGCTTTGTGTGTATTTTACTTCCGTTACTGAAGCTCTGCCTCATTGAGCGCTGCAGGCATTATCATACGTTTGCTGGGCAAGGACTGACAGAGCTCCGTTCATCTGAAGCGTTTTCCTTTTGCGCCCATGGCCTCAAGCTAAGCTCTTCCTCAGAAGATGCTTTGCACAGCTATAGCCTATAAACAGATTTACTTGACCCACATCTCCTCTGAACTCTTTAAAGCGCTTCTCTTTGACAAATCAGCGACCCTGTCAAACCTCATTTGATACGGGTTTGATTCACATGTATCATGGCCCAATTTATGCTGGTTTTTGTCAGTACTTTGAGCTAGTCTAAAGGATGCCACCACACCATAACACTGTTTGTTTGTTTGTTTGTTTGTTTGTTTGTTTAATGACATGCAATTATTTAATTACACTCATTTATTAATTTCTGTTTACATTTAAGGTAAGATTAGATTTTTTTTTTTATGTTTTTGAAATAAGTCTCTTGTTAAAAAAAATATTAAAATAGTAATCTTGTATAATTTTTGGGATATTTAAAAATGTATTATATTTGAATATATTTTAAAACATAACTTTTATTAGCCATTACTCCAGTCTTCAGTGTCACAGGATACTTCAGAAATCATTCTAATATGCTGATTAGATTTTTTTTATTATTATTATTTTTATTAATTTTGAAAATAGTTATGCTGCTTAATTTTTATTTTTTTTTTGTCTGCGGATTCTTTGATTTAAATTTTAGGAGAACAGTTTTGTATTTGAACAATGTAACAATGTTAAAGTCTTTACAGCCATTTTTGACCGATTTAATTAATTTTTGCTGAAAACAAGTTTTTATTTCTTCTCACTGATTTCAAACGGTGGTGTATGTATTCATTTGTCACCATACCATAGAACACGATCATATACTGTTAATTTAAATGTTTTTATCTATTCTATTAAATGTATGCATACATTTGAATTTGTTTGTAATGTTTCTTGTGGTTTTGTAAGTGTTTAGTATTATTATTTCAAGATTTGATTTCATTATAATATTAGTGTACATTTTGGTATTTTGTAAAGATTTGTAGGTCTGCACTTGAATTATCCTAAACAATGAAACTTATTTACAATGCAAACAATGTCTAAGACATTAGAGCCATGATGCATGCACTCAGCTCTGCATATTTAAGTCTTTTTCTCCAGTCTGAAGTACTTCCGCCCGTCATATTCATAAATTATTCATCCCACTGTTATTAGAACATGTGGTCAGTTTGTCTACAAGAGCCCAGCTATTAATATGATAAAAGGAGTTATTAGGGGACAGCAGATCACGAGGTTCCCAAGTGATTATGGGATAATATCATTCTGAGGATGGAGATAATGTCATAAAATCCATGTGATATTATCTTCCCAACTCACTGAACTCACGTTGACATTTCCCAGTGCTGTGTTGTTGTTAACATTAACATATATTGTTTTCTATCCTTCATTGCTATGCGTTCCAAAAACGAAGCTGACACTTTTTATGCATTTGCCTAAAAACAACCTCAAAAATCAACCTGCATGTCATTTATTTCAGTATACGCCATTTGCTCCTCTCCATTAAATGGTTTAGAAATCCCATACAGCGTTCCAGGAGACATATGTCCTCATATATTGCAGTCCTGACCTTTTCTTCCTTTAGTCTGATAGCATGCCTCTGCCAGGACTTACTGTGATCCAAGCTGCCCATGCCCCCCTTCAGCCAAACAAAGCCAACAGTCTATTCAAACCATCTGAAAATCAACAATGTTAGAATGTTAGGGGTTAAGAAACACAATTATACTAAAAATAAATGACATAATTTAATCAGTCCACCAAAAAATGGTTTTAGCTCAAACTAAACCACTCACTCAAACTATATAATGAACACACACACACACACACAATATGCAATTACTGTAAAATATTTTTTTATATTTTTTGTTTCTATTTCTAACTATCTGTTTCCCTGGTCACTCAAATGAAAATACTTTGAACTTAATTGGGTTTAGACATTTAATTTATGCAGCTCCCGGAGATCTTTGAAATTGGAATGTTATGCTGTTGCTTGTCTACATTTGCATTTTAATAATGAGGTGGGATCTCTAACATTTTAATAGCAGGTTATATATTATCTGTTGGTCCTAACAGCATGAAGGCAATCGCTCAATGGACATCTTGTGAATTCAGCAACTCACGGCACAGGAAGCAGTGTATCGCGGAGCCATGCTGAAGATGTGGTACCTGCCAGTGGAGTCTCCTGCAGTGTAGCTTCCATTAGCTTACAGAGAGCCCATTACCCTGACTCTGTTATCACACAGGGGACACATCAGGAGACAGCAGAATGAGAGAAGAGCGTCAGAGAGAGAAAGAGAGCACACATAATTACTTCTGTCTTCTGTAGTAAGCATGTTGACATACCAGTCATATCTGTGGTGAATATTTTCTCACTCCCTCACTATGGTTTTATTTTGTTGCAAGCAGACCTTGGACATTATACACATATTATATATTCTGCAGCTAAAAGGGGGCTGAATATTTGCTCTCACTATATAATATTTTCCTCTTTGAAACTATTTTGTTCTGTCGCTGCACATTTGAATGTGGTTTTGAGGCTTTAATGACAGTGAAGGTAAATATATTGTATCGCGAAGTCTACACGATCTTGCTTTGATTAAATATTGATTTTTCTTTCCCGTTCGAGAGCTGAGATGAAAAATGCTGTCATATTACTGTCGTTAGGCTGGGTGTCCTTCTCTGACTCGCAGAGAGAAAAACATAAAAACACACAAACACTCTGATGGGGTAGAAATATATGAGTACAGTATCTCATTAGAAAGAGAAGCAAAATGAGTCAAGCATTTCTTGCTCATTGGAAAAAGGTACATCTACCTTTTGTAAAAAAAAAAAAAGCAAAAATTGTATGCTTGTTTCATCAAATGAATTTTATCTCACGTTTCATTAACACTATGTGGTATATTATTTTCAAACAATAGCATTAACCTTTTCGTGCCACTTACCAGGCATTTCCGATCGACCCGTTCTGTCGATTTGTGCTACCCTGTCAGATTTTGCTACCTCTCATTAAAACAGTGGGTAGTATAATTCGACAACGAAAAATGCTACCTGTAAAATTATGGTTCCATTTCATGGGAACTTCGAACTGCGTCCTCTAGGGGTCGCTATGGGGGAACGCCTCATCGTGACCCGTGTCTGAAGCATAGTAGCGTCAGTGCTTTTGTCCGGATCAGAGTGATACCTCAGTATCTACTCATTTCCTTCAGGGGTCTTACATCTGCCCTTATCTTCACCTTCCTAAATTCCCCTGTAACCACCATCTCTCCACCTGACCAAGGTTAGGTGGGAAATTTCCTGCATTATAGTCTCCTATACTGGACCTATTAGGTTTGGTTGGTTCTATGGCTTCATAGTGACCATCTTACTGATGGTCCAGTCTAGAGGCTTCTCCGGACAGAGCTCCGACGAGGGAATCATGGTGGGTGAGTACGATCCATGTCTAATATATGTATATATGAATATATATGTGTATCTAATGAGACTGGTGGTTGTGTGTATAACCCTTCTGCTAGTTTCTTTGCAGTGTTTCCCGGGACCTGTGTGTTTCTGTCCCTTTCTAGGGTAGGTCCTCGATGGGCACCCCCTCTGCTGGGTTCAGAAACCGGGTGCTCGACTTGCTTATTTCACTCGTCGATAAATGTCCAGACGGTAAGTAAGCCGGTTTTCGCCTTCATACTTCCTGGATCATGCAGCCATAACACAGGCTTCTGCGGGAGCCTTCGTGATCATCAGGCCCCCAGCGCGTCACTGCAAAAATTTCCTGGACGTTCGGGCTGGGGTTACGCTTTCATGCTACCCTGACTGGTCTACCGTATCTGGGTCGCCCTGAGGGGTTTCCCGATCACCAGGATAGGGGAGGCATAGGTGGCATTACGAGAAACTTCCTGTGTAAATGCTGTCTCGGGCAGTGCTCCCCTCACCTTTGAGGGTTGTATTTGAGCTTGCCTCTCCCGTTTGGCCCAGTACTTCCGGGTATCTGTAAACAGATGCTTGGAAAACTCTAAAATAAGTGCAGCACAATAAGCTTTGCGCACTTTTCCAAAATCCTTTATTGTAGGCGTTACGCGTTTTTGACCTCTTTCCCTTTTTCTGAGTTGGTTAGACCCCGGTTCCTTGGGCTCCACTTAACTAGTGTGTCTCTATCGACACACTCTGGAAGCATGTCACACCGGTAGTGACGTCACGGCTGTCGCCGGCCAACAAGTTGGTGTTTTTTCAATTTATGCTTCAGACACGGGTCACGACGAGGCGTTCCCCCATAGCGACCCCTAGAGGACGCAGTGTCTCGTTCCCAACTCAGGGAACCATGGTTACATAAGTAACCTGAGACATTTTAAGTTACTCTTTCTGTTACATCATTATGTCAGTAGGGGGCAGCAAGTGAATGTCTTTGAGAAAGTACTCATTTGACCAATTCGTTCAAAAATGCCGATTCATTCAGGAAAGAAATGTCCCTATTGTGAGTTGATCGGAGATGAGTAGCTTCCTTGTTGTTTTTTTTGGCAGAGCAAAAATAGTCAACTTACTGCCAGTGGACCTTTTTTACATTTCTGGGTTTCTCAGCAGCGGAAGTCGTCATAGTTGGGTAAACTTCTTTTTCACGACACGTCATCAATCCGGAAGGCGACCATTTTGGTGGCACTGAACCAAAGAAGAATTTAGCTGATTATTGCTGCTGAAAATGGTCAATTATTGTTGTGTTTTCAGTTGTACTAATCGGTTGGACCGGGAAATTAAGGAAAGACATGAAAGTCCTGACATTTGCCAAGTATGGCAACCCATATTTGGAATTTGTGCTCTGCATTTAACCCATCCAAGTGCACACATGTAAGGATGGTTTCCCTACGGTGGTCCAGGCTGTAGGATTGCCGAATGACTAGAGAAACGTTATCAGCACGATGGTATAAAACTGTACATTTCTAGTCTATTACCACCCACTGCCACTTATACCAACGATGGAAATAAGCGGAGTTAAGTCAAGTCAAGTCACCTTTATTTATATAGCGCTTTTAACAATACAGATTGTGACAAAGCAACTAAACAGCATTAATTAGGAAAATAGTGTCAATAATGCAAAATGACAATAGTAAACACTCATTTTTCAGTTAAAGACAGTTCATCATTGAATTCAGTGATGTCAACATCCAGCTCAGTTCAGTTTAAATAATATCTTTGCAATTATGTCAACGATAACGCTGGAAATGAAGTGTCCCCAACTAAGCAAGCCAGAGGCGACAGCGGCAAGGAACCAAAACTCCATCGGTGACAGAATGGAGAAAAAACCTTGGGAGAAACCAGGCTCAGTCGGGGGGCCAGTTCTCCTCTGACCAGACGAACCAGCAGAACACATGCTGTACATTCACTTCCCCACCTACAACTCCTGCAGGTACTGAGACTCGAACTCATGAACTTCAGGTTACAAATCCAGCTCTCTAGCCATTATGCCATAACCTATTTAGCTAATGATGCTATCTTTATTCTTATTTTATTCTAGGACCCAAAGGAGCCAACTCGTATGGATCTTTACCACCTATTAACTTTATTTTGTCAAAATATCGCACCCTTTCCTGCTTACTAAGTCCTTCTCTATATAATTTTTTAGCAGCCTCCATAAATTTTTTTCTGCAGTTTAGACATCATAAATAAGTAGAACGATGTCTTCAGTAGTACAGTCATCGTGCAATCCATGCTGTTTTTTACATCCGAGTGTCTCCAATATGGTCTCACATCCGGGTAACTGACCAAACCATGACGTAGGTGCAAACACTCTATAGTACTAAATTGGAGACTACCACAAATATATATTTTTTGCATTCCCATTTGCTCAAACAGCAAAAGAAAAACTCCACGATAGTGTTTTCATGACTTTCCAAAAAAAATTAAAAAAGGAAAAAAAATAGAGAGTGAGCGATAATGGCAGTCAGAAGAGAGAACAATGTCAAATTTACCGTCACTCCCACAGATGATGTATTAGAAACACCCTCTTATTAGCGTTAACTACTTAATATATTATTATTATTATTATTATTTATAATTCATTATTATTTTGTTCATTGAACCATTGTATAAAATCAATATCAATATCATTGCAATAGGTCTGTTTTTGGAATATCTTTAACAACAATTTTTGCGTAAAGCATGCATCTCGTTGTATCATTCTTGATAGCCCACTTTTGTATCCTTTTTTAAGGCTGGCTGCTATCACAAGCAGGATATTTTCCCTCAAATTTCTCCTGAATTTTCATTTTGGGTGAACTATCCCTTTAATTATAATAGAGAAAGTCTGAGTTTGAGAAGTTTCATCTAGCGGAAAGATGTCCACCAAGCTCAATGCTGCCATTAGAGTCACACTGAGCTGTTCTCTCACATTATGAATCAAACAATCCATTATTCCCTCTCAACTCGGTTTTTGGACATGTTTTTGACTGTAATTGTATATCATGCTGCGCCTCAGACTTTCATTCTGATTTGCATGAAAACCTGATATCTCCTCGCTATGGATAAACAATGGGCATCATGGTGATGCCATTACATTTCTCTAGCTTAGTTTTTTGAATCAGCTTTCCTCGGCTGCGAATTAGGAAAAGGGATTCTCTTTAATTCAATCTAAAATTGTCAAATATGTGGCAGATGGTAGCTTCAGTTGGAGAGAAGGCCGAAAATTAAATTTCTGTGCCATCTATAATCCCTTTCCCTTCAGTCGCCTCTGCAGCCCTCCACTCCAGCCCCTTCCAACTCCATCATGCTGTGAAGCCGCCTAATTCAGCCACACAGAACACAACATAAAAATCAAGGGCAAAGCCTTGGTGCCTCTTATACTGTCAACCTCTTACATAAACCACTGGCTTTTTATGTAATGGCATAATGCTAGGACGATACTAGATTTCTTTTCCAGAGCAAAATGGCTTTGGGTATTACAATGAATTATCTAATATAAGACTGAACATTTCCTTGAAATATTTCCTTGAAGACTACAAGGTGAGCAATGCATCTTCAAAGTACATTATACATGCTGTAGTAGCTTAGTTTACTTCCACCAGCCCTCTTATATCCTGATAGACTTATTTTACTCCCAATATAACGTCTCTAGGTTAAGTATGTAACCATGGTTCCCCGAGGGAACGAGACGCTGCGTCGAAATTCGCTTTGGGAACGCCCTTGCATGACCGCGTTCTGAAGCACTTGTCAAATCAGTCCAATGGAGCAGCGAGACGTCACGAGCGGGGTGACGTAAGTCACCAGAAAGTATAAAAGCGCATCCAGCAGAGCGCAAACCAGCTTCGATGAAGTAGCGCCTGCAGGGATGCAGGGAGTATGGCAAAGAGACGCAGCGTCTCGTTCCCTCGGGGAACCATGGTTACATACGTAACCTAGAGACGTTCCCCTTCAGGAACTAGAGTTGCACCGAGATTCGCTTTGGGAACGAGAATACCCACTGCGCCATACTACCAAGTTCCTGCCTGTGTGTGTATCTTATGAGCACATCACGAAGAGAGAACTTGGGAACCTGGGGTAGATGCCAGGTCTAGGTTGTAAAAGCGGACAAAAGTGTGCGGAGAGGGCCAGACCGCCGCAGCACAAATGTCCTGCAAGGCCACACCCAAGTTGAAAGCCTTGGAGGCCGCCATACTCCTAGTCGAGTGCACTCTGACCCCCACAGGCGACTGGAGGCCAGAGGACTCGTAAGCTAGTGAGATAGCCTCGACCACACACCTACTCATAGTCTGCTTGGTCGCCGGAGATCCCTTCCTTGGCGGACCAAAACAAACAAACAAAAGCTGATCTGCCTTACGCCACGGGGCAGCTCTGTGTGCGTAAGCGTCCAGTGCTTGAACTGGACAGAGCAGATTAAGCCTTTCTTGGCCTACTTCCTGGAATGGAGGAGGACAGAATGCCTGAAGTACTATGGGCCCTGGTGAAGAAGTGGGCACCTTAGGGACATACCCGGCCCTCGGGTAAAGGAATGCCCTAACCATCCAGGAACCAACTGCAAGGGTCTCATGTACAGCAGGCCAAAAGGTATCACATTGGAAACTGCTGCCATCAAGCCCAACAGCCTCTGAAACTTTTTGACAGTGAGTGACTGGCCTTCTCTTACTCTCGTGACTGTCGTGAGGATTGACTCAATTTGAGCAGGAGACAGACGTGCCTACATTGAGGTTGAGTCCCACACCACACCTAAATAAGTGGTTCTCTGTAGTGGAGAAAGAACACTCTTCTTGGCGTTTAGTCTTAACCCCAGCTCTCTCATATGGGCGAGGACGACATCTCGATGCCGAGCCGCCATCTGCTCCGATTGAGCTAGTATTAACTAATCGTCGATATAATTGAGTATGCGGATGCACTGGAGTCACAGTGGAGCCAGAGCAGCATCCACACACTTCGTGAAAGTGCGGGGTGAGAGTGACAGGCCGAAGGGAAGAACTCGATATTGGTATGCTTCGCCCCCGAAAACAAACCTTGGGAACTTCCAGTGTTGCGGGAGGATGGAAATAAGGAAACAAGCGTCTATGTGATCTATCGTAACAAACCAGTCCTCGGACTGGATCTGAGATACTATCTGCTTGATAGTTCTACCAGAAAATTTACCTAGGGGACCAGTCTCGAGGCTGGCCTCTGGTATTATTAGAGGAGCCAGTTCGGTGCCCTGAAGCGGATGACCGGCAGGGAACGACCGACCTGACTGCTGTAGCACCCTCACTTGAGGGGGCGATCTCTCCCATTCCGTACCGTTGCCAGGCGGCAGCTGGGATTTTCACTCGTCGGAGCTCACTGAGCCCTGAAGCACAGAGGGTGGCAGGGGTATCAATAACCCTCCGTGAGGGCACTACACCGCCATGGTGTGCAAACATGCGTCAGCCTGACCTACCGCCGTATAAGCTTTCCAAACCAGACTTGATGTAAGTTCCGAACACTGAGAGAGGGCCGCGGATCTAGCGGGTGAGGACGGAGAAAAGGACGAGTCCGTCTTGGATCCCTCCGCTAAATCAACCCGCGATCCCCACGACAACAGTCTGCACTGTGCCTCGGCAACAGTGGGACCGCTGCCAGCGGGATCGCGAGCCTGGCCGCTCTCATCAAACACAGTCAGGTGAGAGCGGAGCGCAATCAACCTTTGTTTGTTTAAGGTGAAAGAAGTGGATATACCTCTTTTTGCTTGTTTTTGAAGTGCTGACACATGACAATTGATAGTCATACTGTACACCTTGGGAACCTTATTGTTGTTGAGTGCAGGTGGTTTTAATATCTCATCTTTTTTGCTACCCACATGCTCTGATTAAAATAGATGTTCCATGTAATGTTTCCTCTGGGGTAATTAATGTTTTTCACTCTAATGAATAAGTGTTTGCACAGATGCGTAATGTAAGATGTAATAATCTTTCTATGAGCCTCACCGGCAGAGGTTATTAATAGGGCATTCGAGAATATTAATCGAGATGAATGGATTTAAGAAGCATATTGTTGTCATAATCATGTTCCATGTCAATGGAGGCAAGAATCGTTTCTTTAGTTTTAAAATGATTGGAATGATTGACAGTATTGTGTTTGTTTTAAATTTCTTGTTTTGATAACTCTTGACTAATGACTAACTGGAAAGTAATGACTTTCTGTTGTTATTTGCCAACAATACTTTTACAGTATGTACATATTGTGTATAAAGGCACACTATAGTATATACACTATACACACAAATACACTCAATGTTTTTTTTTTTTGATTGATTGATATGATATTGTCTGCTAAATGACTAAAATATAAGTTTTGAAGTTTCTTTATAATTTTTTCTTTGGTGTTTAATCCTCAAAGGCCAAGCACTAATACTGAGGATGTATTTATTTTATTTCCCCTTAGATGTTTTTAGAAACTGTTTATAAAAATCATGTTTATGCATATATTTGAAGGAAAAAATTTGCAACAATGCAATCTCAAGGTCACAAAATTTCACCACTTTTATAATGAAGTACAAGCATAAGCTTTGTCTTTCTTGAGAATCCTTCTCAGCAAGCTAGGAGCCTGAAATATTGATATATTCGTGTCAGAGGAGTCATCTGACACTCTCTGAAGTTTCATGATTCTGGAATATTCCTACACATCACTGACCCCCTGCAAAGTATCTGAAATGTATATTTATATCGGCCTGCAGTGCAGTTGCATTGACCTCTATAAAACCCTGCACTAAAACGCCCCTAAGACTCTTCAAAATTGCATCAGGCTTTATTGAAAATATAATTTGGAATGTTTATGTATGATTTACTAGATGCTCTGTACAATTAATGACTTTTGACCACTAAGACCCACCATTGCATTTTTGCAACATTCAGTTTGTATTTATGCAACTTTATTTATTTATTTATTTATTTGTATTTTAATATTTTTTAATTCTAGTACTAAACCTATTGAGAATTGTGGTGGAAAAATAGTCACTTGGAAGTCAGCAGTGGTGTCACAAGGCAGTGACCATATTGTTTGACTTTGGCATGCAGGGAGATTCAATCTGTAAATGAGTTCCTGCCAAACCTTCTGCAGTTCTGAATAATTTAGCCCACATTTAGTGAAAAGACATATATTATTGAATTTTATTTAAACATTTGTTGCAATTTTTCTTCAGTGTGTCTCTGAGGGTTCAGCATTCTATCGGATTTTCCAAAACCTCTTTAAACATAATGTTCCTACAGTGTTTTTGGTCACAATGGCTGAGCGCCAGGTAGGCTATCCCAGCCCTGTGGCCAAGGAGCATGTGGAGATTCATTTGAAAGCTCCTGCCTCAACGGACACTGTTTGATAGCCGCCTTATTTAAAGCAGAAAACTCTGCATTTCAAAACAGATCTGTTCAATATTTCTTCACAAAGAATCGCCATATTAAAAGAAAGTCTGCGCAGCTTTTACTTTGAACATTCACAGATGCAAGACATATAAAGAATATTAACTCACCTTGACTTTTTTTTTTTTCAAACCGGCAGCCGGGAAGAGCTGGTTTCAATGCTGTTGGAGCTTGCCAGAAAACTGCACAGGCAGGTGTTTGTCTTCAGTTTTCTGACTGAGATGTTTTAAATATTTAATTTTTACAATATAACTGATGAATTAGCTAAATAAATTAGCTGCTGTTTTAAAATAAATTTTTCAAATGTTATTGAGAAGAATCTATCTATCTATCTATCTATCTATCTATCTATCTATCTATCTATCTATCTATCTATCTATCTATCTATCCATCCATCCATCCGTCTTTCTATCTATCTGTCTATCTGTCTGTCTGTCTGTCTTTCAATCTGTCTTTCTATCAAACTGTCTGTCTGTCTGCCTATCTATTTATCTATCTATCTATCTGTCTATCTGTCTGTCTGTCTGTCTATCAATCTGTCTTTCTATCAAACTGTCTGTCTGTCTGCCTATCTATTTATCTATCTATCTATCTGTCTATCTGTCTATCTATCTATCTATCTATCTATCTATCTGTCTGTCTATCTGTCTGTCTGTCTGTCAATCTGTCTGTCTATCCATCCGTCTTTCTATCAAACTGTCTGTCTGTCTGCCTATCTATCTATCTATCTATCTCTAGCACCACAGAAAGATGAGGGAGGAAATCAATGCTGTTGAACAAGGGTTTTATCAGCAGGAGTTGAGGGGTCTCTCTGAGTGAATTATTCAAAGGCAGCTACAGAGGTGCACTCTGAAGGAGGGGTCAGTGCTATGAAAGGCCTCCCTTATCACCCTGCTTCTCAAACACCACTCCACCCCTCTGATACCTGGATTTACACCTGGTGGAAAAAGAGGCCAAGGTACATAGCATAACAACCTCAAAGACTGAAACAGAGATGCAGAATAATGATTTAACTTGTGGACAGACATCAGTGGGGAGATAAACTAAGAGGAAGAGAGAGGCAAAGCATAGCAGCTACAGTAAAACTTCTCATACTTTTGCAAAGGTGCAGTGTTATGCAACGTTAAGTGTGTGTGCTTTTTGATATGGATCACCAGAAGTAATTCTCATGATACTAAATGCAATTCACGACATATTCATTAAGATAATTATTTTAAATTGAACTGAACTCATTGTCTTCCAGTGCACTCCTCGCTGATCTATTCCTCATTAGCTTCAGGAATCATTCAATTTGAAGAATAATACATCTCATAAAAGCACATTTTTAAATAATTGCATAATAATGGATGATATTGATGATAGTCAGTGATTTGTGGGAATGACCTACTGAATAAAGTTCTAGAGACATGAACACTGCTGCTGTAGGGCTCAGTCCAAAAATACAGTTAAACCTGAGAAGCTATAACAAAATCAACCAAAAAGTACTTTCAAAACTGGTTCATAACAAAGAGGCTAAATCATGATGCCAGAGCTGCACATTGCCTCTTCATATTGAACTTCTTCACTACAGCCTCGTGTGGTTGCATAATAAACACATTGGTTGAGAACTACTGTAGCTGTATTCGCTTGCATGAGCAAGTACTTGCAAGTACTTGTTATTTGGACTTTTTTTGGTGTGGAGAATGACATGTTGACTGTAAAATGCACCACAATGATTTTAAAACTGAATGACAGACAGTTGAAACCCTACACAGTATAGGGTGGGTGTTTGAGTCTTCATTAATGCATATACTGTATAATATTATCAATTTGGAATATTCCTTTTATCATTTAACTTACATACATACATACTGCTAATAATGTGCCATCTCTAACTGTAAACACTTGTTTTAGCATGATGCTTCCCCCACACTGCTGTCAGTATTTTACGACATACATAAAAATACTGATTTCAACAGGTGTCATATGATGACAGGGACCCTCAAGCCTTCTGAAACCTCCCCTACACACGTTCTTGAATAAAATACAACAAATTAGAACTATTTATATAGAACTAAATGCTGATACTGATAGTTAAAGCAAAAGTTAGAATAAAGAAAGCTACTGGTTCCTGAAGAAAAGCCTTTGTCCATCAAGTTTGACAAAATAAAAAAGAAATTGCTGTCACATTGTGGCCACATTGAGGCCACAAACGATGTAGTCACCCTTTCAAAAAGGAAAAATAAAAATCCTTCAATTGCATTGCTCAACCGTGCAGAAGACATTCAGTGTAATGAATGCATTAAAGCGGTGTAAGATTATGTGTGTTGCTGTAAAGTGCTTCAACCTTGTGCTGAGTTCTGACATGATCTGTAGACTGTATAAATCTGTTGTGTCATCCTCAGGGAAGTTCTTTTATTTACTTTTATATAAGATGTTGTGATAGATTTTGAAGAGGTATTTTGATCTTTGAACTGTTGTTTCAACTGACTGATAAACATTGAGAAACATTGCTTATATGCTGCTTCAAGCTTCCAGACTTTTGGAATGCATAACGCAAAATCTATAACATCTTACATAAACGTAAATAATTCTAGTGATGTAACATGATTTAAAAACCATGAGATATATTTCCCCTTTTCAAAGACACAGCTCCGAGGTTCATGAGTCATTAGCAGGCCCACGTGGAATCTGCACAAACAGAACTCTGCAGAAGATTATGTACAGATTTTCAAAGATTTGGAACAGTTCAAACAAAATTCAAACAGTTCTAAACATTTCTTGCCCTTTGTTTCTTTATTAACTACTTTGACAAAACTTTCAACTACTGTACTAATAAATGCGTAAAACTCAGTTTTACACATTTTTACTTTTACAGTTAAGAATTAGCACAAAAATAATTATTATTAGGAATTGATAATGTGTGTGGTACGGTTTTTGACTTTTGATGTCTGAAAAAAATCTAATAATAAATTAGTCATATAATAAAGACCTCTAACAATTGTTCATCTCAACAGAGCCATCTTGAAATGTTTTATATATATATACAGGTGCATCTCAAAAAATTTGAATATCATGAAAAAGGTCAATATTTTTTTTCACTCATTTCAGAAAGTGAAACCCATATATTATATAGATTCATTACACATAGAGTGAAATATTTCAAGCCTTTATTTCTTGAAATGTTGATGATTATGGCTTACAGATAATGAAAACCCAAAATTCAGTGTCTCAGAAAATTAGAATTTTGTGAAAAAGTTCAATATTGGAAAGTTATGGTGTCATACCCTAATCAGCTAATTACCTCAAAACACCTGCAAAGGTTTCCTGAGCCTTTAAATGGTCTCTCAGTCTGGGTCAGTAGGCTACACAATCATGGGGAAGACTGCTGACTTGACAGATGTCCAGAAGACCCATCCACAAG
>NW_015505605.1:590730-640655 GCF_001515645.1 Sinocyclocheilus grahami | reverse complement strand
ACCATGGTGTTACTGTGCTTGATTGGTCAGCAAACTCGCCTGACCTGAACCCCATAGAGAATCTATAGGGTATTGTCAAGAGGAAGATGAGAGACACCAGACCCGACAATGCAGATGACCTGAAGGCCGCTATCAAAGCAACCTGGGCTTCCATTACACCTGAGCAGTGCCACAGGCTGATTGCCTCCATGCTACACCGCATTGATGCAGTAATTCATGCAAAAGGAGGCCCAACCAAGTATTGAGTGCATAGAAATGAACATACTTTTAAGAAGCCTGACATTTCTGTTTAAAATATCCTTTTTTTTATTGATCTTATGTAATATTCAAATTTTCTGAGACACTGAATTTTGGGTTTTCATTATCTGTAAGCCATAATCATCAAAATGTCAAGAAATAAAGGCTTGAAATGTTTCACTCTACGTCTAATGAATCTATATAATGTATGGGTTTCTCTTTCTGAAATGCGTGACAAAAAATATTGACCTTTTTCATGATATTCTCATTTTTTTAGATGTACCTGTATATATACAGCTAAATAAACAGCTGTGATGATTGTTTTCACAGGACTGAGCTTAGTTATTCAACATATCAGGAAATAAATAGGCATACTTAATAATATACTTATTTAAGTCTTATTGCATAGCCTTGGAAAAAAAATACTAATTTCAATTTCATGTGGGCCAATTCAATTCAAATTTACACTCATGAATTGAAAAGGAGCCGGTTCTTCAGTTGTGGGTTTTGTGCCAATGCTGAGGGATATTTCATTTTCTCATTAATTCATGAGATACTTTAAAATGAATAGGTTTTCTAAATGTCTTTCCTTTTAGAGGAGGATAATACTGCTCAGTTTAATAGGCACTTCTTCCAACTTTTACCCAATATGAAATGTGCATATCAGCACAGGTCTCACACTGAGGAAATTGTAACCCTGCCATCATGTGTTTAATCCATTATTGATGAATCTTCTAACACTTTTTACGACTCAAAAAGTTTTTATATCCCTCCCACTCTCTTTCCACGGGATGCGGTGTTTTCTTTCATGGGTGCTGATGAACTGACTGCAGATCAAGTGATGTGAAGTTTGTGTTGCGTCACAGCGGGGATGTGAGCGCGAACGGTTGACGCGTGGCGCAGTGTGGACTGGATCCGCGCATTCACCTCGGTCTGTGAGGCTGAACTGAGGATACTCCATGCGTAACGCGTTTGCTTTACTTCTCGTTTGCCGCACAGTAATCCAGCCGGGAATCACCAGCGCGTCTTAGTGTTTCTTAAGGAGTATCTTGGATTTCCGGAGGCAGAAAATAGCGGAAAGCATTCCTCTGTGGCAGTTGCACATGTGAAGAGCGCTCGTCTCGTCTCTGGCATTGTGGAATGGCTGGAGAGATGCTGCTGTTACAGTGGCAGACGCGAAGAGGCTGAAAACTGTGGGAAGTCAAACAGGTAAACGAGTTTGAGACAGAACAACACTAATAGTTTGGGGCTATTTAAAAAGAAGAAGAATAGACACATTACGCTTTATATGTAGGTGATATGTTATTCTGCCGTCTGTTGTTTTATGGGCTGTGAGAAATAAGAGTTATACGATTATGGTAGATCGTTCACAGAAGCAGATTATAAAATAGATAAATATTTTTAGTTTTTGTGGTTATGTTAGTGAATGTTTTTTTTATGTTAGTGAACCCCTTTTCCTAATTGGGTCCAGTCTTAAAATAAAGGTAGCAATTAGAACAGAAGGGTTTTACAGACTGATGCAATTATACAGTAGGAAAATCATTCCAAGCTCCACAAAGTAGTTTTATTCTCTGTTCTTTAGGAAACCATCAAAATAAAGAACCCATAACCAAAATACTGTTCTGAAAAGCTGTTTTAACCTCTAAAGAACCACATAACCGAGGACCTCTGAGGAACCTTTATTCTTTATTAAAAATCACGGTCTCCATTCCACTTTTCATTTCATTAATATTGCATAATTAGTCCACATTCTTAGATTCTCTATTCTTAGATTCTCTACTCTCCATTTTTTACAAGCATTTTTGGACAGTGATCCTCAGCATCATTAACATCTGTCCAGACACTGCCATGCTGCAGCCTATGGACCTCTCTCAGTTATCCATCTGTGAATGAATTATAAAATATAGGTCTTGGAAGAACTGGTTGGAATCGGTTCCAGTCTGTCTAACCACTAAAATATATTTGTGGAATATCATTAAAAATGTACCCTGCCTGCCAAATTACTATTCCACTTGTGTTTATGATGCCACTAGAGACTTGGGTTGAGAGGAACCCTCCTTTTAATGATGTGATTTAAATAACTGCAACCATGTTTGAAGCAGTATTGATTGATTGATTGATTGATTGATTGATGTTTTTTAGTGTTTGCAAACTTTACTCATGGTCAAACCTCATGCACCATTTGATTAGAGGTTTTTGGAATAGATTTATTTCACAAGAAGACTCTCTCATATGAAAGTTGTATTTCTCTTGACAATGGGCTTGATTTAAATCTTTCATAATGCCTCATCCAGTTTGTGTACCTCTCTCCCATAGTTATTGAGGGTTATAGTTAATGACAGACATTAAATCCAGCCTAGCAATCAAATAAGACAATGCATCTTATTTCTTCTTTTTTACAAAAAAAAAGTGTCATTACATATTTATGATGCCACTAGAGACTTGGGTTGAGAGGAACCCTCCTTTTAATGATGTGATTTAAATAACTGCAACCATGTTTGAAGCAGTATTGATTGATTGATTGATTGATTGATGTTTTTTAGTGTTTGCAAACTGACTTTACTCATGGTCAAACCTCATGCACCATTTGATTAGAGGTTTTTGGAATAGATTTATTTCACAAGAAGACTCTCTCATATGAAAGTTGTATTTCTCTTGACAATGGGCTTGATTTAAATCTTTCATAATGCCTCATCCAGTTTGTGTACCTCTCTCCCATAGTTATTGAGGGTTATAGTTAATGACAGACATTAAATCCAGCCTAGCAATCAAATAAGACAATGCATCTTATTTCTTCTTTTTTACAAAAAAAAAGTGTCATTACATGGTTTTATATGTTAAACCGGAGTAATTTTGATCTGAGTAATCACAATCTTCATATAATTAGAATCTCTACATCTCACATGTTTGGTGTTATTTTCTCAAAACTTGATATACAGCATTAGGCAGAGTATGGTTAAATTCAGGCATTGTTTTGTAGAAAGAATACATTCCAGAATAAAAATGAGCACTCATTCATACATAGCAATACTTTGCACTAGAAGTAGAGACAGTTTTTGCTGCACTCTGCTGGCTTGTCAGAGAACACAAAACACTGGATGATTTCTCAAAGCATCATTAGGGAAGCCAGATTGTTTGCACACACCTCTGTGTTGATGCAAGACAAGGGGGAAGAGACAGGGAGGAAGGCTTGTCTTCTGTGACATATTACATTTTCCCCTTCTCCCAGCATTGCTTGTTGAGTCACAGAGAGCTGATGTTTATATGCAGCAGGTCGAGGCTGAGGTGTGAGATGTGCCATACCTGCTGGATGCTTGCTTCAAATCTCTGCACCACCAATTTCACAGCCAAATAATACAGTTTTTGTCAGAAACTGCATGAATAGTTTCAGTCTGAGTGCACACCTCTGTCATTAAAGAGAGAGAATAAATGAATATTCGGGGTCCTGTGCCACAGATGCTGTCGAAAATCATTTCAGTTTATCCCTATGTTGGTAAAAACAAGCAAAAAATGATTTACTGATGCATATAAACTTACAATGGAAGTCTACGGGCCAAGTTTCCTTGCAAACTTAACCTATAGACGTCCATTATACGGGAGACAGTGGTATAATATGAATAGAAGTGTGAATGCAAACCAGCAGATTCTCTGTGGTGCTTCATTCAAAATTCAGTCATATCCAGCTAGATAAATCTTGTAACTGTGGTTTCTTGACTCTTTTGGATGCTGAACATTAATTTTTCATTCACACCCTCTAGATTTGAGTTCAATTTGAGTGCACAATGCCAGCTGGAGAATTTTTACACGCTCCTCGACCGTGTTGTCAACTGCTACTCTCAAATGTTCATGTCAGCTGAGGTTTTAACAACGCCACAGTTCTTTTTTCACTCTAAAGGGACCAGTTGCCTATAGGTGAAATCATGCTTGGGTTTACAGAGAAACTCAAAGATGGTGTTGGTGGATCAAGTGAAGTCAAGGGAACCAGATAAAATATTTAGAGTGTTACTTTCTACCCACGATCGAGCCAGATCTGGGAAGAGTGTGTGTCTATCTCATTTATGTTTAAAAAGAAGAGAGCACACGTACTGTACATTTCGTGTGAATCCTATGAACAGCAGAGTGGAGATTCTATTAATACAGACTTCATTGAAAAATTGATGGATTTCTAGACAGAGGTAGAACCAAGGTCAAGCTCACGTCGGCACTTCCTTTAAAGCCACACACTGCATGCTTTCCGGAGTCTTGCTCTTAGACGTGTTTTTGTGGTGTACGAATAGGAGTTCTGTGCCTTATTCTTGCTTTCTTTTGTCCGATTGCAGTGCAAATGTGAATGTCTGCAAATATTCCAGACAGATCCCATTTCTAAAGCATAAAACATGCCATATTTTGGCTTTTATTATGGCATCAAGCATAATTTAAAGGACAAAGTAATTCTCTGTGGGCTCATTTTCAGCTCAGAATGTTGGCTGTGAGCGCTCGGTCCGCAGCATTACAGCGAGACATATATTGCATGTTATGTTCACAGCTTTGAAGTGCATCCACAAGCCATAATGGATGAACTGCCAATCACACAAACAAAGCAAACATTTAAAGGGCCAATTGCATGCATGAGTGCTGATAGTATAGACAAGTTTTTACAGAGGCGTGTGATAGTTATGCTGTAATTTTCTAGGTATATGTTAGCGCCATTTATTGATTTCATGTGGATACAAAATAGATGGTTAATGATAGTTTTTCTTGTTTTGTGTCCACAGATTTGTCACTGAAAAGTAGCCAAGTATTCCAGCAAAAAAAATAAAAAATTAGCAGCATATGATTTTCAACTGTCTAAGATGAATAGCAATGCTAATGGCTAATATTCTCAAGGAGTTTTTAACATCTTTGGATGTGACAGATGAAGGATGTTTTATTTGCGTCCTGCCAAAAGTCTTCACTCGGTTAGGTAAAGATGTGTCATTATCATGACAATTGTTGTCTAGATACTAGTTTTAATATGCCCTTCATTTCAGTCCCTGCTAACAGGTCTGCAATTGGTGTGCATTTAAGCATTTGATTTTTGTATGTGCAATAAATTCAAATTTGTTGTTCTGCATAAAGTACCTGCTTATTGGATGACCATTGTGAGGTGAAGCCCCATTGAACATGGTCATTTTCAGCCCTTATTACCAATTGCACAGAAAAATAAATAGTAATGTTACCATATGGTACCAAAGCTAATCAAGAATATTCTTTTCGAAATTATGCCATGGATAACGCAACCTAATAAAATGTCACATAAAATTAGAGAGCTTGCAAAACAGTGTTCAAAGGATTAACAGAGTACACCCAAACTGTTTTCATTTTTACAACATATTAATGTTAATGTTGTATTGCGGTCCTTGAATTTGATTGGGGAGGCAAAGTCCCAAAAGCGCTGATATGTTTCTGTCATGTGACGTTTACGACTCATCCACAATATTTAAAGGGATAGTTCACCCAAAAATGACAATTATGTCATTAATTATTGGTCATTCCAAACACGTAAAACCGTTGTCCATTTTCAGAACACGAATTAAGATATTTTTGATGAAATCCGAGTGCTTTCTGACCCTGCATAACGACTTTATTAATTTCTTCTCTTCCGGCTCAGTCTCTGCTGGGCATTCATGGGAGTACCACAACGCATGTGTCACATCAGGAGCTGGCGTTCTGATGTAGAACCTGGATGTGCTGCACTTTGTTTGCAAGCAGAGAAATGCACACGCATGCATCGACTCATAGCGCTGTCGTTAATGTGCCTCAAAGACTGACATAGAAGAGAAGAAATTATTGAATAAAGTCATTATTTTTTGGTTCCTTTGCACACAAAAAGTATTCTCGTAGCTTCATAAAATTACTGTTCAACCACTGATGCAACACTATTTTAACAATGTCTTTACTACCTTTGTGGGACTTAAATGTGGTAGTTGCGTTTCTGTCTATGGAGGGTCAGAAAGCTCTCGGATTTCATCAAAATAACTTAATTTGTGTTCTGAAGAAGAACCAAAGGTCTTACGGGTTTGAAAAAACGTGAGGGTAATTAATGACAGAATTTTCATTTTTGCATGAACTATTTCTTTAATATACCATACATGGTATGGATCATATCCGGTGATCAAGATTTTTTCTTGCAATGTTCATGTGTCACTGTATTCACTTTAAAAGTCAGGAAATTTTGTGTAAGTGAACTGTAAAAGTCACACGAACTAGGACTTTTCCTTTTTTTTACTCTGTAGTTGACATGTTCAAGATCATGTGCATTATTTCTGGGATTTTTAGACTCTTTCTGTAAATTACATTGCTGCACCAGTAGGTGGTGACAAGTGACTGTGTCACATGTCTTTATGAGTGAGTCTTTGAATCATCCACTTAAACAATTAATTCAGAACAGTATGACTGTATCCAAAATTGTCACATACACCCTCATCGTTACCCTCAATATTCCCTACATTCCTCTACTAAAATATAGTTCACTCACTGAGTAAATAAAACCTGTGAGGAAATTCGGACACTGAGAGTGCTAGAAGTGCTGCAGATGCCATCATCTGGCATGACGTGGTAATTCATGAGTTAATGACGTGGTAATGACGTGGCATGACGTGGCATGACGTGGTAATTCACTCACTCAAGCATCAGTTGCTATGATACTATGTGCATGTATTCTCGAGTTGCTTGTTGTTGAGTGTACATACACACATTATTGAGGTGCATTGTAGGATTAAATGAGTTCACTATAGATAATGTCGACTACAGTATTGGACGCCACTGCAAATGGCAATCAAAATGTGCACTATATAAGGGCACAGGGTGTGATTAATTCAAGAACGGAAAAGTATGAGGGAATCATTGAATCACTCACTCAAGTATTTGTTTAAAGATGCTCATTCTTTCAGGAAGTAAACATTGTTTGCAGCAGATTGTTTCAACGCTGACTTCATTTGGAAATATTTATGTTGGCAGAGCAAAGAACACAGTGTAACTAGCAATGCTGTCTCTAAAATGTGCTTACCTTGTATTATGTTACACATTACAGTAACTGTTCACTGAACTGATGTATACAAGCAATATCTCTATTGGAATTGTTCACTGCATCTCTCCGAGTGTCTGCATTCATGGCCATATCAACATGCAAAGTTTATTCTGCTTTTGGAACTATTTTGCTGGCAGAACAAAATGAAACAAAACAGCCGGTAATATTATCATAAGTACTTGATATAGAGTGCTGCAGGAATTACGTATTTTGTAGGCAAAAAAAATTATAATTATAATAATAATAATAAAAATAAAAATAATAGTCTTTCAGCATCTTTGGTTCCATCATCCTGAAGTCTAAGTTTTTTTTAATAGGCTTTTGGTTAAATGCCTGAAATTAGGTCTGTGGTTAACACACATTCAAGATATTTCACATTCTACATGAAATCTTTTTTTTTTTTTACCTGTCTTGAAATAAGCTAAATTGGACTACAGAGGTTGTCGGAGACATTAAACGTCCTTACAATGAACAGGTAGACTCATCTAACTTGTGTTCATTTGTGAAGATTATCATGATAAACTAATTGTTTAAAAATCACAAACATTTGATGGTCACAGAGCTTATTGTCTGCAGTAACCCTGAAGAAAAAAATCCTATTGGGTTTTTGTCAAGGGGAACCGGTGTGATGCTAACTTTGAGGTTGGCCTACAAAAATACTGTACATCACCACTGCAGCACTCTATTAACTTCTTGTTTGCAGAGCTGTTCAATATCACTCTTGCAATTTTGCTATTGTACTGACATAATCTGATTTATAAACTTCATTTTAGTTTCATTTTCAAAGAATATAGGGTACAGAAAAGAGGAAATACTTGTGAACTCACTGAGTGAGTGCTTGAGTAATTTTGTGTTAGACCAGATGTGTGAGCGCTAGTTACCTGAAGTCTCCCCTCCAGATGATATAGCTGTGAAGGCCAGAGAATGGCATAAGAAGATTTGTACCTTGAGTCAAGTTCTTAACCCTAAACGCCTTTGTGTGTTGCGTGTTGGGAGAAAAGGTTTATTTAAGTAAAGGCTCTAATTATAGCCTTGCGTATTATCAGTGTAGATATGCCACACAGTCAATCAGCTTTATTTTTTATGATCGAAGATTAAAAATATTTTTCACAGTACCTGCAGTAAAGTATTTCTAAGGCATTGCTTAGACTTCTCAAGGGCTGTTTGACAGGTATTGATCTAAACACTAAAACTTTTTTTTTTTCAATTTTATTTTCACATTACAGGAATAGTTCGCACAAAAATTAGAATTTGTGGGAGATTTACTCACACTGTATACATTAACTGTTCCGGCCACCCAAAATGGAGTTTGTTTATGCAGCGAAACATATTTTAAGAAATGTAGCATTACATCACTTGCTCACCAATGGATCCACTGCAGTGAATGGGTGCCGTCAGAATTAGGGTCCAAACAGCTGATAAAAACACCACAATAATCCACAAGTAATCCACACCACTCCAGTCCATCGATTAACATCATATGAAGACAAAAGCTGCATGTTTGTTAGAAATAAACCCATTATTATTAAGACATTTTTAACTTTAAACTCTTGCTGCCTCTATCCATATCCATATTATCCATATTATGCTTTCTCAAGTGAAAACAGTTGTCTCATCTGAATCAGGAGAGAAATATGCACAGAACAAGAAAAAACAAGTCTAAAACAAAAAAATATGTCAGTGTATTTTGATATGAGAACAATGGATGGACCTTTTCACTGGAGGAAGCGTTATTATGGATTATGGACTCATATTCTGGCAGTTAATACACATTACTGTAAAAACACCTTAATGATCGATTTGTTTCTTATAAACATGCAACTTTTGCCTTCACAAGATGTTAATTGTTGCAGTTGTGTGAATTATTGCGATGTTTTCATCAGCTGTTTGGACTCTCATTCTGACGGCACCCATTCACTGCAGAGGATCCATTACTGAGCAAGTGATCTTTTAAAATCTGATTTCATAAAGAAACAAATTCATTTACATGACACACAGCAAGATAATTTTGCTGAACATGACTGCTTTAGTCTGGCGAACTCTTTCTAACTCTTCTCATCTTGTCTTTTGATTTCAGGGCACAGAGGATCAAGTCTGGACAAAGACGGCATTCTATTTACCCTCAATTGAATGTGAGCTCTCACTGACCTCCAATATTTAAAATGGGGTTGTCATGGAAACTGCTGGTGCTGCATTTATTCATGGGATGCCTTTCAGGTAAGCATCCTAATAACCTCTTCTATAGACTTTCCTGTCTGTTTCTATGGCATACATTTGTCCTTGTCATTTACTATTAAGGGCAGACCTCCCATTCAGGGATGACTCATATCTTCTGGAACCAATTAAAGGTTTCACTTTGTTTGTGAATGCTAAGGCCATCCAACTCTTCCGGATGGGCACAGCGATGAGGTGAGCAAAGACATAATATGAGCGATAGTCAGGCCATGGGGTGGTAGTTTATATTCAATAATGTATATTACATAAATATAAAGTGGTCAAGATGACATGGTTATTAATTGAAAGTGGTGTTGTTTTCTTGGTAGTGCAGGTCATTGTGCTTTAACAGGAAAAAGACTGGAGAATAGGTGCTTTTGCATTTATGGCAGTGATGAAAAAGTGCCAATATGACTATACTCCTTGGCAATACTTTATTTCTGTCTGGAATTATGGGATTTGATGCTTAGGCTTTATACTCATCCATCTTTTGTAGAATGTACATTTGACATATTTTCGTTGTCACTGAACTGTATGCCTCCTATACTCATTATACCATGGCAGCAGACTTCTTGATTTAAAGACCACCTTGCTTTGTGTCAAAGTTGGAGAAAAGATGTGATAATATGCAATTTAACCAGCCATCTGAGAGACATGAAAAGGTTAATGTGCAAATGAATCTACCAGCCATTATTTTATTGGAGAACACAATTTATGTTCTCATTTAGCCAAGTGGAAGCACAAAAGCCCCTTTATTGATCTCTTTTTGATGAAGCAGTTACATTGTCTTTCAGTCACTGGGAGGGTCAGACTTAATTTTAAGTCTTTGATTTAAAAAGGGCTGTATACTCTTTTACATGATCTTCACTCCCGCTGTGTGTGATTTTCGAAAGCACTCTTCTCTCCGCTACCGGGTTGTTATGTTGTAGAATTATTCAGGAAAAAGGTTCAGCTCAATATAAACATTGTAGCCAGACTTGTTGACCCAAAAGCAGGGCATGTTGTTACACTTTTATATTTGGGTTAATACGTCATAATGGGAACCTGCTTTATTGGCTTTTTTTGCTAAATGAAAAGTAATCAGTTATGCACAAATTTTTTTTTATTAAAATATTAATAAAACAAAGATATTGTTATTAATGTATTGCATATAAATCACACATAACATCTAACACAATATATTTACTTTCATTTTAAAGTTTACTTGTCTGAATTTAGGCAAAGTGTGGTTTTATTGTGTTTACACAACAGCTGAAGCATAAATCTTAGAACATTGGAGCTTTGAACTAGGTTTGAAAAACATACCCACCGCTAGAGAAAACATGCATTTATGTAATTGGATGTTTGATTGAAAACCTTTTGGTTACTAAGCTATAGCTCTTGTGACAACTAGCCTCAGTCTTCCTTATTTAAACAATAAGTAGTATATACTAGGAATGTGCATCTCCATAACTGAGGCCGATGCAATATGCATCTCAATGCATAGACAACGATACGATACATTCAAGATACATATAAAGCAGCTACCAATGTGATGCAATACGATTCACCCCTATTACAATGCAGTGTGATCCAAATTCGATTCGATTCAACACAATGTGATTCAACGCAATACAATGAAATGGAAAAAAATATGATGCTATGCAAAAAGTTAGCTTTTATTTTTTTGGTTCAAACAGACAGCAAATCATAAATTAACTTAAGTGCCTTCTGACTTGATACGTGATACGTCATATTCATGTAGCAGTGGTGGTGATGAGAGAATGCGCTTGAGAAACAGTGTAGAGAGGGGAAATCTATCTACGTATAAAATATTGGTAAAAAATTATTGGTCACTTTCCAAATAATAAAAGTATAGCGCATCTACTATAATTATATATATAAATAAATAGTTTTTTATTATTAAATCTATTCAGAGAGAATTCTACCAGTGGTGTTCATGATTTCAAAATAACCGTTAATGTTTAATTGATACTGCTAAATCTTACAGCATTGTGAAATGGTAATGATATTCATAACAGCAAACTAGAAATTATTATTGGATACCTGTGTGATTTAATTGCCAGCACTCGATACACTCTTGAAATAAATAAAAGAAATTACATCTAGATGTGAAAATAGACATGCTAAATGGCCACTAACTGCATTCATTTGCTTTGTCTCTTCAAAACTTGACTAAAAACCTGTGAATAATTACACCAGTTAAAGAGTTTGCGTTAATTTCTATCTTTTGAGCATATGGCATCAGGTAATTGTAACTGTGGTAGAACATAATGGACGCAAGGATATAATTGTGCTTGATTAAATGTGCTTTGATTGAGAAGTAGAGGCACAAAACGCAAACAGCACAATCAGAGAAAAGCACTAACATATCCGTAGTCCTGATTAAATCAGTTTAAATGCAAAACATATGGTTTGTTTCTCACTAGCTGCCAATTAGATGCTGTATGATATTTACCATTTTGGGAAGCTTATTCCCTCTTATTAATTTTCATCTGGGAGCAGATATATCAAAGAGGAAGACACTGGTGCGATGAAGGGAAATCTCATTTTGAACCTGTGAACACATGGGCACCACAGCTCAACGTGACATAAAAACATATGGCAATGCTCTCACAAATTAAAATAATAGTGAGACCTGTAAAATGTATATATTAGACAACATTGGACCATAAGAAAATGTACACTTTAACATTAATTTATAAAGTGTACTTATTTTGAAAAAAAAGTGCTTTGAAAAAAAGTATACTGACTGTAATATTTCAGTTAAGTTAGTTCAGTTAAATTAAAAAGTTAAAATTTATATTAAATGCAATCATACAAACTTTAGAGTGATTTCACTTACGTAGGTCTTGGGAATAAATGCATTCTTGTATGAAATCTCATAATTATTTGTATTGTCTTTGAAACATAAGTGTAGTGCTGACCAGCATTTATGGTAAACTAAAATATACTTTAAATATTTTCTATCTAAACTTGTATGTCATGCATTTAAATTTATGTTTGTACAGCAAGTATACATTTGTAATGCTAAAGTTAAAATTATTAACTTTAAATGTAATGTCAAATAACACGCTACAGTTTATTAATTATTATTGTTTTGTATGTTAGTCAACACATCAAAATACGTGTAATTCTTTAAAGAACGGCAAAATAATATTAAAACAAAGATTAAAAATTTACTTTACATTTAAACTTAATTTGGCATTATTACAAAGCGCACTTTTTAAAAGTATACTTCAGGAAAGTGAACTCTAAATACACTTAAGAGGCCTTTTGTTTAATTAAAGGGGTCATATGATGTTGCTAAAAAGAACATTATGTTGTGTATTTGGTGTAATGAAATGTGTTTATGCGGTTTAAGGTTAAAAAAATACATTATTTTCCACGTACTGTACATTATTGTTTCTCCTCGATGCCCCGCCTTTCTGAAACGCGTCGATTTTTACAAAGCTCATCGGTCTGAAAAACAAGGTGAGATCTGATTGGCCAGCTATCCAGTGCATTGTGATTGGCCTAATTCCTCAAGCGTGTGACGGAAATGTTACGCCCCTTACTATACTGTGATGCCGTGTCCCGGAGCGACGAGACAAAAATATTCAACGAGGCATTTGTTGCATCCAGTGGGCACATAATTACGGATTATAATGTCTTTTTACGTGTTGCGTTGCGTATCGCACCACATAAACATAAAACCATGTCTGCATTTGTGATCGGAAAAAGGACAAACAACAAGCGCTACTCTACACTGCTCAAAACTCGTGTTTGAATCGTCAGTGGCAAATCCTTTAAATATGAAAACGTACTTACAGGCTGTGAGTCAGAACAGCCGCCATTGTAGTCTACTCTCCCAGGATCAGGAAACAGTCCTCCATAAAATGTGCTGCACACATCTGAATATTTGGGTTGAACTGTTCTGGAACAGTGTTGTAACGACAACTTAACCACTGATTTCTAGTCGTGTCCTCTTTTGGAAGGCCAAACAAAGTATTTTCGCTTTCGCAACGAAACACACAGCGTCTTCAGAACATGGTGGCAGTGGTGACAGCAACAATAAAGTTACGCCTTCTTTCTTTGCGTGAACATTTGGGCAGCGTTATGCAAATCTTCCCACATCGTGACATAGACATGTGGGGGCGTGTTTAAACTAGGCGTTTTAGGAGGGCGTGGACCAGTCTTAACTTTTATAAAGAATATCTCTTTGGGTTTGAGACTTCAGTCTTTGCAACTTTAGGGATCTTGTCTATTCACGAACAGCTTGTAACACTCCAAAAAGTAAGAAATACTTGAAATCGCATCATATGACCCCATTAATATATTATCTGCAAATACATTACAAAAATACTTTTAAGATTTGAAGTACGCTAGAACTGCACAGTCAGTACAGTTAAGCGCACTTCTTTTTGACATGGGTCTTTAAACAATCATTAAATGACACAGTTGATACATTGTTTGTCTTTCAGGGACAAGACAAAGGTCAAATTCTTAAATACACGTTTAAATACACATAAATACACAGCATAATTGATCCATTGCAATATATTTCATTATTGTGTAACTTTCTGCAAGTTTGTTACAGTCAGCAACTGAATATGCCACGCTTAATTCCTTAAATTCACGGTTCTCAGATCTTCAGGGCTCGTTGTGTGTGTGCATTTGTTTGTGTGGGTGAGTGCAGATGTGTATTTTAACTTACTAAGATTGGCTTTTTCATTTGATGAATAAAAGACTTGAATCAGAATCAAATGGATTGGAGGGCACACGAACACCTAAACCCCTTCCCTCCCTCCCTCGCTCTGTGCGCCCTGTCTGTTTTCTGGATATTCATGCTGAGGTAAGCTGGCCGAATTCATCGGCTTGTCAGATGGTATTGAATTTGAGATTAGTTGTTATTTGGGCCTCCAAATTGCTCCTTGGCTTTTCCCTCCAGCTCCGGTGCTGCTCCAGGGGGGCTGCGCTGCCATATAAATTCTCCCCTCAGGTAGAGAGAAAGAGAGAGAGAGACCTGCTTTCTCCAACTTCCTTCATAATGACCTCCCTTTCCACCAAGGTGGGCTTTTGTGTTGTAAACCTCTTGTTAGTATTCTGTGCTGAACAGGGATAGATAATGTCTCAGCAACTGTGTGTTTCTTTGGACAGCTGTGGTCTGTTGTCAGAAATCACAGCACCAGTAAAGCCCTCAGCAGAATCCTCACAATATAACGTCAAACCCGCAGGCGATGACACAGTTTCAGATTACTCCCCATCAATATTTTAATAACATCTTGTAATATTTGCAGCATCACCAAAGCTTGTAATTACATGGTGTTTCTGAAATAGACAGTTCTGTCCTCTTGTCCTCTGGCAAATATGAACCTTAATTGCGGCATTAATTCCTCGCATGATAGAAATTCACTCTTGGCTGCATTTCTCAGGTTTGCATCAGCTCAGAGCTCAACCTGAAGTTTTGAAATATTTCTTGCCCCTGTCTTCATTTACATACACCTCATGTCTTTTGGTACCAGATGTTGGGTATGGATATCTCATTTAGCTGTTCTGTGGGAAATTGTTCATGTTGCTTTTGAACAGCTTGATCGGATACAGACAGATGCTTTAGTGCAGTGTCAATACTGACGCCCCCATTTGACGTGTTCCAGAGCCTTGATTATGAGAGCGCTCTTTGTTTAGCATGGGTGAGTCACTTGATAATTAATGTGTTTTAGCCTTTGATAACATCTCAGCGGACTGACTTTCATGTCCATCTGCATCATAAGATTGCATAAGAAGTTTTTGGCAGAAACACGTGGAACACAATATATCTAGTAATCCCTCTTCAGTTTAAAAAGTAGTGGGGTGGTGGGAAGTTATGACGTCATTAAATGACTTAGAGCCTTAAAGGGGTCATATGATGCCATTTCAATTTTTCCTTTCTCTTTAGAGTGTTACAAGCTCTTGGTGCATGAAGAAGATCTGTAAAGTTGCAAAGACTAAAGTCTAAAATCCAAAGAGATATTCTTAATAAAAGTTAAGAGTCAACCACGCCTATCGAAAATGGCTCTTTCTAACACGCCCCCACATATCTACCTCACTATGTGGGAAGATTTGCATAACGTAGCCCAAATGTTCACGCAAAGAAAGAAGGCGGAACTTTTATTCTCACTGTAATATTGTTTTTGCCACCCCCGACATGTCGTGAAGGCGCTGTGTGTTTCGTTGTGAAAGCGAAACTACTTTGTTTGGTCTTCCAAAAGAGGACGATATCCACTTTGTCATGCCTGGAGCTGATCCGTGCTGGTCGCTGAGGAAATACATCAACTTCGTGCTGTTGATCGCTGGATCGGCTTTCACCTTCAATATTAATTATGTACAAATGATTTAACATGATCTTTTAATGTTTTAATTATAAAAAATAGTCTGTCTTGAGACTATCTTGAGAGCAAATCTTGAGAGCAAATTCAGGAAAATTGTCCTGAAAAATTTTACAAAATTAAACATATTCTAAGAAGTTCTCAAATATTTTCTTAAGAAAATCCTGAGTTTTTTCTTAAGAAAAAATGACAGACGTATGGCAGCTCTTGCTGTTGACTCACTGATCAATGAAAAAGTGTATTTTTGTGCTGCTTGAAGATTACCGCATTAATGATATTAAAGGGGTAGTTCAACCAAAAATGAAAATTACCCCATGATTTACTCACCCACTAGCCATTCTAGGTGTATATGACTTTCTTCTTTCAGGTGAATGCAATCGGAGTTATATTAAAAAATGTCCTGGCTCTTCCAGGCTTTATAATGGCAGTGAATGGTGGTGGAAATTTTGAAGCCCAAAAAAGTGCATCCATCCATCATAAATAGTGCTCCACTTGGCTCAGTAGGTTAATAAAGGCCTTCTGAAGCGAATCAATGTATTTGTATCCATATTTTAAAACTTAATAAACCGTAATCTTTAGCTTGTGCTAACTGTTGAGTGAGTGGCATTCCAGCGGATGATGCAGGACGTAGTTGTAGCGTAAGATCCGGTGAGAATATGCTAGCCTCGCGAAAACCAAGTTTTGTTTACACTTTTTTTGCAATAGCATCACCACAGTCACCACATTTTAGTATAAAAATAAAATCATAAAAAAGTTGACAATGTGAGGAGGCCGGGCTTTTGGAAATATGGATCAGCTAAACAATGGAAAGCACTGTGGTAGCTAATGGGAAATCTGAGTCAATATTATGGTTGTGAAGTATCACTTTATCATTTGCTCTCACTCACGTCTTTACATCGTCTCATGTTTCCAGTTGCATTTAAGAGTTAAAGCCCTTGTTGACAGTGAGATTGAAATTAGCCCTGGTGCAGAGTATTCCCCATTCAATAGATTTCAAACACCTCCACTGAGAGCTCTTCTGTGCTCTATTATCACCCAGAATCACAATGAACTCCACCTCTCCTGCATTAGTGAGATGCTAATTGAACACTAGGTAGACCAATTTAGCATTTCTGGCATGAAAAAAAAACAGTTTGTTCCGATTTTTCAGATGCATTAATTCAGTTTGCACCCCTCTGGAACTTGATATCTGCACAAGGTAAATAAACAACCAGCAGTGTGTGCTTAACATGAACTAATTTCTCAAGAGGATGGTTTCCTCTCAAAAGAGTCCCCTAAATGTAGGTTAAAAACAGTACTTGGCACCTTTACACTGCAAAGGTGAAGCAGAATATTTGACTAAAATTATCATTTTTAATTATTGCTCTTGATGTAACAATTAATACATAAAATTGATTAATAAATATATGATTGATAAAATTATTATAAAAAATATGTATTAATTTATTAATAAAATACATACCGTAAAATACAAAAAAGGGTTTGGGGAAACAGCATGTCATATTCTGGCTACACAGACAAAGGCGCAGAACAGTTTATAAATTAGTTTATTGCTGTTTAAACACTAGAAAATCAAAACTACACTGGTTATTTTAATAGCATGAAAAACTAAATTAACTAATTTCTTTGCATAACATGTTTGAAAGGTCAATAAGGCAGATACAGAAAGACATGCAGGGTAGTTTCAGTTCAGTGTCATTTGAGTACCCCAACATTCTGCACATCACAGTTTTTTAAAACAAAACATGCAGATGTTTTTTGGTATTTTGGACACAATGCAGTAACATTAGGCTCTATGGTGTGTTAATCGGCACACAATGAGTTTTAGATTATGCAAATTGCATTCACTCTCACATAAAATCTCTCTGTCCTGCTCATTGTTGGGTGGATGTCTCATTTTGCTGAAGGCCATTTGTGCTTTATAAGACAGGATAAGTGGTTTGCGCTAACCATCAACATGTAATTACGGAGAATAATAAACCACAAAATTTCTAGGCTTTTAAGTGTTTACATGATACACACAATTAAGCTACTTTCCTGCAAGTTAGTGTCTTTGGTTTGAGGAAATCGCATTAGTGAGCTTAGTGGGTCACCATGTGTTTCTTGAAAATTGAATAAGCTCTTGTTTTTTCTCTGACTAGATTTATGAATTGCAAACATAGCACAACATGGTAGCAGTACACAGTAAGCTAGCCTATGTGTAGAAATTCACTTTCTCAGAACAATATCTAAGCTCAAAAGTTTAGTATTTTAACATACGTGTGCTCTTTTGGGATTTGTGATATTAGCATCTTGGACGTGTAGCGTAGCTAAGATCCTGCCAACAATAATCTCAAGTGTTTTTAAGGTTTCTTTGGTTGCGCCAAATTTACTCAACCCACTTGACAGCTATTGAATGACAGCTAGGCTTTCATCCAGTGAACAGATGGATACCTTTCACAACAGCTTTGCTCTAAAAAGCGCACTAAGCTAAACTTAGCATTGACTAACAATGTATTTCTGTTCTTTTCCTGCTCCTCACCTTTAGAAGGCAGCGGTCCTCTGAGGCCAGTGTTCACCAAACAGCCGGGAAGTATTGTATTCCCTCTCCATCTTAATGAGCCCAGCCGGGAGGTCACCTTCAGCTGTGAAGCCCAGGGACATCCGTCCCCGTCCTACAGGTGAGATCCCAGTGTACCATAGATTTTGGTATCAAAAAGCCAATACAAGCTTTATTTGATCTTTTTTTTTGTCAGTGGCAAAGACAAATAGACAATCCATATTACCTGATTAACCTGTTCAATCTAAGCTCGAGTTCGAGTGTAAGGACCTTGGAAGTTTTCCTGAGCTCTCAGCACATGTTGGGTATTTCTAACATGAAGGGAACTCTTTTTCAAGCCGCCAAGGACACATTAATTTATCAAAGAGTGAAGCTCTCCATTGCTGCCATTACCGAGAGCCCTTTATATTGTCACTGCAGTTCTTGATTTTACTCTGTTATGTATTTGCCAAAAGACCATACAATAACGATGTTCTTTGAATTGGTGCACTTTTATTTTTACTGATTAACTAAAAGAAATTCTTACAATCAGAACAGTTCACATATGATCACATTTCTTTCTCCATCCTCACTCCCGCTCTCGGTGCATCGCCCTTTTTATATATCCCACCCCCAACCAATGGGAAGAGAGGTCAAAAGTCACACATTTACAGAATTCAATAATACTATTTTTCTTACTTAAAAAATACATATTAATACACAACAGACTCATCTTGAGTCAAAACCAATCTGAACTAGTCTCAGCTGGTTTGGCCTTTCTGTTTTATTTATTTATTTTTGTGGGAGACCCATGCTAAATCTAACTGGATTTCATTTCTCTTTGAAAAGCTGTTTTCTTCAGCCACTTCTCTGCCATGGCTGCACTCTTTCTTTGACTCCCTCTTGTTCTCGTGCTTGATTTCTGATATCTGTGAATTTAATAGAATTTCATTTTATTTTAACTGCAGTATATATGTATCAAAGAACATTTTGGATGTTAAACAAGGTGTCAGAGTCTCCTCAATGACCACAAATGTAACCTATATATTTAGTTTTTATTCAAACGTTTGGGGCAGTAAGAAACGTTTAAAGGGGTCATATGATGCGATTTCAAGTTTTCCTTTCTCTTTGGAGGGTTACAAGCTGTTCGTGCATAGATAAGATCCCTAAAGTTGCAAAGACTAAAGTCTCAAACCCAAAGAGATATTCTTTATCAAAGTTAAGACTCTGCCACGCCCCCTAAAACGGCTCGTTCTAACACGCCCCCACATGTCTATGTCACTGTGTGGGAAGATTTGCATAACACCGCCCAAATGTTCATGCAAAGAAAGAAGGCGTAACTTTGATTCTCGCTGTAGTATTGTTGCCGCCGCCATGGCGTGGACACGCTGTGTTTCGTTGTGAAAGCGAAACTACTTTGTTTGGCCTTCCAAAAGAGGACACAACTAGAAATCAGTGGTTAAGTTGTATTTACAACACAGTTCCAGAACAGTTTAACCCAAATATTCAGATGTGTGCAATGCATTTTACGGAGGACGAGGGCTGTTTCCTGGGAGAGTATCATACAATGCCGGTGTTCTGACAAATAATGCTGACTTACGTACGTTTTCATATTTAAAGGATTTGCCACTGATGATTCAAACGCGAGTTTTGAGCAGTGTAGAGCAGTGCTAGTTGTTTGTCGTTTCTCCGATCACAAATGCAGACATGGTTTTATGTTGACGCAGCACGATACGCAACGCGTAAAAAGACAGTATAAGTCATTATAATCAGTGGATGCAACGATTATAACCCACTGGATGCAACGAATTCCTCGTTTATAATGGGTTTTACTGGTTTTGTCTCGTCGCGCCGGGACATGGCATCACGGTATGGTGAGGGGCGTAACATTTCCGTCACACGCTTGAGGTATTCGGCCAATAACAACGCACTGGATAGCTGGCCAATCAGAGCACACCACACTTTTCAGACCGATGAGCTTTGTAAAAATCTACGCGTTTCAGAAAGGCGGGGCACAGAGGAGAAACAATAATTTACAGTATGTGGAAAATAATGTGTTTTTTGAACCTTAAACCGCATAAACACATTTCATTACACCAAATACACAAAATAATGTTCTTTTTTTAGCAGCGTCAAATGACCCCTTTAGTGTTGTAATGGATTTCTATTGCAAATACATACTGTTCTTTTGAATTTATATTCTTCATAGACTTTAAAAAATATATATATCACCATTTCCTGTTTTGAACATTGATAATAATAAGAAATTTCTTGAGCAACAAATCAGTATATTAGAATGATTTCTGAAGGATCATGTCGTGACACTGAAGACTGGAGTAATGAAGCTGAAAATTCAGCTTTGATTACAAGAATAGAATACAAGTAGAAAGCAGTTAATGTAAATGCTAGTAATATTACACAGTATTAGCCTACTGTTTTTGCGGTATTGTCAATCAAATAAATGCAGCCTTGAGACTTCTTTATGTAACATTTAAAAACATATTGTCTTACTGACCCCAAACATTTGAACCGTAGTGTATATAAAAATATGTTTAAATAACACAAAACTTACATTATTTTCCGACCTCGTCACAAGCATTTCTTAAAGTTTAAATATTTTTATCTTAACAGAAAAACATTTAAAATGTCTATTTTTCTCCACTAGTTTAAAGCTCTGACATCTGTCTACAATGAATAAAAAAAAGAAAAAAAAAAAATGAAAATGTAAGTGTACAAGTTAAAAAGCTAGACAATTTCAAACAGTCTGCCCTTGAATTTTATAATTCTTTTCAGCTGATACATTTGTAAAACTGAATATTTTTTCAGCATTTGAATGGAAGTGAAAAGAGTGGAATGTTTCTAACTGCACTGTTTGCCCTCCTCAGGAGACTGGAAAACATACTTAATGTATTCAGAATAATATACTGTTTGTCTACAGCATATAGTCCCTGAAAAAATTCCCTTCCAGTGAACCAGCCTATTTTTATTTTTTTTTTCTTAAAGAGCATCATTGAATTTGAGTGACAGGCAGAGCAAACAGTGGGCTGTTCATGCAAATATATCTCTCCCAAGTCCCATGCATTAACTTGTGCAGCACGGTACAGATTTCTATCAATATGGAAAGGTCATAGACGTGGCCTTTAGTGTGTGGGAGGAAAATGTGACATCATGGTATCTTCAGTTTTTTGTGCATTGTATTGATTTCTATTGTGCATATAATCAGACAGGTAATTGATGTGGATCATGTCTTTGTCCACATCAAAACCAAATGGCCACTATAGTGCCCTTCTCTGTTTTCTCCAGTCTGTCAATTAAAATGGCCCTTATTTGCTGTGGGATTCACACAGCAGACTCATTTATTCTCATTTGTATGCCACATTGACAGAGAGGTCTGTTTTTTTTCAGTGATTACGATTTAATAATGAGGTAAGGCAGTGATTACGTTATCTGACTGTATTGATTAGTTGTGTGATGACGTAAAGACGAGGCTTTTGTAGCAGGGGATCTGAACTTATGGGCGTCTCTGGGGTTTTTTGGTTTCAGATGTCTTGGGGTGACTGGTCCGGGCCATCGATCTGTTGTAAAAGTCCTGTCTTTCTACTTAACATCCTTTGCTGTTGCTAGTGTTTTGTCTTGTGGCACTGTATGTCCATTCTCAGCACTTTGGCATTATTTTAAAAAAGATCAAAATGATGTGTATTTTATTAAGTATGTTGTTCATGTTTGAATAATGTTAATTATGAAAAAGTATAATAAATGATAAAAAAGAGAATTAAATCATTCTTATGTATTATTCTTATTAATTGGACTTGAGGTAGAGTGTTATTTTAGCATTGTTTACTATTATAATATGTATTAATAATTTTAATATATTTTTATATTTTCAGTTTTCATTTTTAGTTTTAGTAGTTTTATACTTCAACCTCAACTTAGTTATTTTATTTCAGTTAAAGTTTTTCACCTAATATTTTATTTTATTATTATTATTTTATTTTTTTCAATTATAGTAGTTTTACTTTTAGTTTAACAGCACTGGAGATGGACATGTCAGATGGACAGTCAGAATTGCCTTTCCCTAACCATTGTTTTTTCAAGGTTCAGGTCTTATTTTGTATTATATATGTGGAAAGTCCAATATACAGTATATTACAAATAACAAACATATATCTCACTATATTTTACTTTGAATGAAGAGAATAATATCTTCAAGTACTCCAAACCATTCACTCTCTGCTAACTTCCCTCTGTGTTACATAGGTGGAAAATGAACGACAGCTTCATTTACCCTCAAGTTGGCTCTCGATACAGCATCTCAGGAGGAAACCTTCGAATCAGCCAGCTCAGTAAGGAAGAGGATGCTGGTATTTACCAATGTCTGGCCTCCAACTCTTTCGGGACCATTCTGAGCAGAGAAGCTAGTCTTTACATTGCTTGTGAGTCTAAGTAATTTCTCTTCTCAAAAACTCGAGCACTTGAAAGTATGAGGGTCTATAGACTCAAACTTGAGATCAGTGATGCTTGGTTAGTCTTTTCCACATAATTTGATGTGGTTTTAGTGGATTTTCATTATACCTTTGTGAACTTGTATTTTAAAGTGGGTACAGTAGATAAAGCATTGGCACTGAATGTAGTCTGAGTTAATATTGCGAACAGCACTGCAGAGAGCAGATGATCCATATCACATAAAAACGACTCATTAATGATGACTCAAATGAACCATAAACTTGGGGTTTGTATTTCTAGAATTACAAAGCATTTGCTCTGCATTTGCACTTATGGTAAAAGATCATATCATGAGGAATCGCTGTCCCTTGGTCTTCTGAGATAAAAAAAATAACCATTTATGAAAACTAAACATATTTTTCTGCATTTATACAACTTTCTAAACAGTTTCGAAACATTGTGTGCTCAAACTACATTTAGAAGTAATCAAAATGCATGTAACTACACTGGACTTTTAGTATAAATGCTAATCTACCTTACATTTTTTAAATAATCTAATCTAATCTGTTTTACATTTTAAAACATTACCATAGACAATAAGTGCAGCTATGGTGAGCATAAGATACTTCTTTCAAAAAGTATTTTTAAAAGCATCTTAGAGACCCATACTTTTGAATGGTAGTGTAGTTCCAGATTAAACTGTAAATTAGAAATGATATAAGATTATATTTGAATTTTAAGCATCCAGGCTCTTTGGTTATTGTGAGATATTATGATCCAGGTCATATTCATAGACTTTTGAGATCTTACAGGGCTGCTGAAACTACTATTTCATGGGCCTCATTTACCAGTTTTCTATGTGTGATGTCTGCTGGATCTCTGGTGGCAAGGTGAGCTTGGTGCTTATCTATTTGATGCTTGCTGGTTCATCTGCAGAAATTATGCCCTGTGATGGATGTGAGTCTGAGTTCAGGAACCTGTTTCCTGCTGTCAGGCCCAGTGTGATCTTTACAACAGCTCTGGGTTCTGTGGCGTAAAGGTGGAACTCATGCAGGTCCTTAAGCTTTATGTGTTATCAATGTTTTCTCTCAATTACCTGGACCTAACCTGCTGTGGCTTCCAAACTGACCACTCTCCAATTGCCCAGTGCCTGTAATGCATCAGGGGAGGCTGATCTGAGACCTTTCTCTAGGTGTCTCACTCTTAGTATAACATATTATGTCAATTTAAGAGACTGAGTTTCTGAGCTATATTGAAGCTAAAAAATCATTTGTAGCCTTTTCTTACAGCAGCTGGAATAATTAAACTTGTCATTTTGAGAATAGAGTCTTAATCAGTGCATGGTGGTAATGAAACACATGCACAGTACGTGACTGAAAATAGATTATATTCCAATTGTGCATCTGATTGCAGATGCGTGGGATTACACTGTACTAACAAAAGACATGTTAATTTTTAGTTCATATGACATTTTACCGGTGAAACTTGTATTATTTGGATAATACTTCCAAGACGTAGAATCTGTGATTTCGAAGTACAGTATCCACACCGATGTGGTGACTCACAGCCCACACACACACCTCAAAACATTAGATTCATCCGTGCGGAGGAGCCATGCCGATGCACAACCCACATAAAGAAAATAAATCAACTTGATCTCATGATGAAAATGTACCTGGGGGAACTTTTTTGCAAGACGCTATATATGTAGCGCCATGTATGTTTTAGTTACATATTTGATGTGAAATGTCCACTGAGTTGCGTTAAAAGAGTGTTTGGTTTTTTCCCTGGAACATTTTGTATGTGTCACTGTAGTTCTGACTTGGAAATGTCCATTGAGTGGCACTATAACTCTAATGCACCGTGACGTTTTAAAATAACGTACCATCTGCACTACACCTAAACCTACCCGAAAGTATGAACAAAAGCGATTGTGACATAAAAACGCAATCACAAGCATGTCGTTTTAGCTTGTTTTTTTATCTTTCATCTCAGCACATTACTCTTGAGTCATATGTTTTTCACAGGATTTGTACTCAAGGATTCCGCATCCTAAGTTCAATTCCGTGCTGGCTGAGCTACCGAGCAAGCTTGTTACATCCAGAAAGCAAAACATATGGAGCTGTAATCATAACTGTGTACGAAAACTATTACATGTGGTCACTGTTTTACCGCCTCTGGTGTTCATTTCTGTTGGAAACTGCAGTGATATGTACTTATTGGTATGTATTTCACGTCTTGTGAAAAAGTTCCCACAGGTACATTTTCGTCATGAGATCAGTTGGAGATAATTCCGCAAATAACTGCAATTGCAGGTTTCAAATGGAGATGGTGATAAAGAGGCAAAACTTAAGGACTGCAACTTTAATTAAATAACAAAATGTGACACAAAACATCCTAATGTACATTACTGATAACAAAAATGAGAGGAAATTAAATTATTTGAATAAAACAAAATCATATGTGATGTGTTATGCAGGGACTTTTGGGAATGTCCTTTTACTGTTTTTCACCATAAACCACACATTTTACAGTGAAATGGCACATAATTTTTACTGTAGGGTTTTTTCCAGTCTTTTTCTGTAAAAATTACACATTTTTATTTGCAGTGAATGTAATGGTTATTGCATGTGACAGGTATTTAAATGTTTTATATTCCAAATTTTAATTGAAATAATTTAAATTAATAGTCATTTGACTTTAAAAGAAAGACAAAAGTCAGTTGCTTTTTGTTAATGGTAATGTAAAATCAGTTCTGCATTTTGTTCACAACATTCTAGACCCAAAACTAACTGAAGCTACTACAATTTGTGCACAAGAGTGAATGTTTTTTTTTCTTTTCGTTTTGTGTATAACAGAAAGCACCTTTCATGAACAAAAATAATTTACCCAGCACATCACAAAATGCCTTTAAAATACCACCAAACACACAATATCTGAATGAGATAGAATATATTTGGTTCACAAAAGAACAAAGGTAATACACTTTCTGTTTGTAATTCCTTCTGTCCATGATAGTAGTAACAGACACTTTGCCAAATAATGCCTTTTAAGTGGGGCTGTTGCCAAGGGTTAAATTGGGCCAGAATGGCACTCTGCCACCTTCAAAAGAAGGAAAAAACTGGGAGGCTGGGAGTTGTGTATACAGGGCATTTAGGGTGCCCCACCTCTAAAGTCTCAGCTCAAATTCAGGTGACATTAAATTCATACATATATAAAGTTGATTGAAAGTGATTTCAAAAAGAAAGAGCTAAATTTATTGTAATATATGTATATATATTTTTTTATATATAACATTGTAACATTGGGTTATTTTTAATTCATTTTGTCATGATGATTCGTGCACAACCTTAGAACGGATTGAGGAAAACTCAGGGCAAGAGAGGGAGATTTAATGGTACACTAGAAAATGCTTTTGTATCATTAAGAGTTTATAGTGAAAAGACAAGGCTATTGCATTTGAGCCACAGCGATCCATGCTTTTTACATTAAAACTGCTCTGAATGTTAAAGGTAGATGTTTACTTGAGGAATAGACATTTTTAGACTGATAAATCTAACACTAAACCATTCAAGTGTTAAATCACTAAAGCTGCAGTGCATTTCCACTGCTACCCTGGAGAGAATCTCCTGTGTGGTCCACTATAGCTCATGGACTCAACCCAATATATTTTTGGTGTCTGGCGACAGCAGAGGACAATCTGTGAAGGTCTAAAGCTTCTTCCAGGTGCAGATATAAATTTAAGTTGTTTCAAAATATTGTTTGCAAGCCTAACCTTCAGAATGACTCCAAGAATAAAGCTACATTTATTTTGGAAATGGTGTCAATTTGAGTGACATTGAAACAAATTTAGTGTAGGATGTACTTAAATTTACTTTACTTTAAATTTACTTCAATTTCACAAATTTTACAAAGAAACAGCAAGTAACACATTGAATTAAATGTGAAATTTTGAAGACTGTGTAATTACAACTGCTGAAATAATATTTTCTTGTAAAACAATAATCTGTTGTATTCACACTGGAAAAAAAGATAGTCAAATAAGTTTCACTCAGAAATTAGTAATAAACTTTAGACTGAAACAGTATTTTCTTGTAAAATGTACATTGTACATAATCTCTTCTATATGTATGTATTTATTTATTTGTTTATTTATTTTTCATAATGTTCATATAATTTGGTGATCCCTAAAACACCTTGAATGATTTAATTTTTTGTAATTATTTTTAATTGGTTTAAACAAAATTGTCAAATTTTTATATTATTAGCCATAACATGAAAATAATTATTTTAATATCAGTACATCTTCAGTTACCTAGTTTCACCTGTCGACTTACTGGACCCTTAAAGACAACTTTGAGACATTTCCATTGAATTTTTAAGACTTCCTGATAAATCACATTATCTACTTTGAAACTGATTTATTCATAGTCTATTTATAGTAAAGATTTGGCTTTTTTTAGTAGTGCATTGAATGAGAGGCCTGAATAATAATCAAAAGAGATACTTCTCCTGCTGCATATTTTTCAGTATGCCTAAGGCAGTGCAGGTTTAATCTGAAGATTATGGCTCTTATAAATGACTATGAATGTATAAACCAAAAAAAATGGCCTCCAGTGGCCAAGAACTACGTTACCAAATTTGCTTATTTTATTGCAGTATAAGTAGAATTTGTTTTTCTAATTTTAAGTTATTATATTAAGTTAAAACTTCTCAGTTTCAGGGAAACACCATCCTCGTCAGGTCCCAGCACTCATCCTGCATGATCACAATCAAGACCAGTATAAAGCCACCTTCACTCCTCACCAACCTTTGTCTGGTCTTGAAGTTGCTACCACAGACTTACCTGACTCACCGTTGGATACTCACCTGCTGATCCCGATCTTCATCTCTTGCTAACGACGTCCTCGGAAACCTGTGAAAAGGAGAAAGAGCCTGTTAGCTCACTAAGCTAAGTTGACTTATCTCCAGTATAGTAGAGACTTACCTCAATAATTACCATCTCACTTACCAGTTTCTCCATTTGTGGTCTCCTTCTGTTCCGTGACAGAAGACCAGTCCTAGAGAAGATTTCAGCAGCATGAATCCACAGCTGCCAAACCCACTCAGCCTCGAGGACTTTGTTCAAGCTGTCAACGCCGCACTTGCTCCTCTCACTACCGCTGCATCTGCCTCCACCAGTCCCATGGCTCGGCCCGCTATGTTCTCTGGAGAGGCGATGGATTGTAGTGGCTTTTTGTTGTAGTGTTCTCTGTTTTTTTTAAATGCAGTCCCGAAGCCCTCCCCACCGAACGATCGAAGATCACCTTCATGATTACACTCCTGACTGGATGTGCTCTGCAGTGGGCGGAGTCCCTCAGGAATGCCAAGAGTCTTGTAACACAAACACTCTACACTTTCACGAATCATTTTAAGGAGGTCTTCAAGCAAGCTGTGTCAGAACTGTCTGTTCACGATCGATTATTCCGGCTTCATCAAGGAGGCAGCTTGTTGTGGGAATATTCTGTTCAATTTCGCACTTTCGCGGCCTCGAGTGGTTGGAATGAGATCGCTTTCCTCACTGCTTTCATTACTTCAGAGTTATGTGCTCTCTAGAAGCTTGCGTTCTGCAAGTGAAAGGCGTATTATTGTGCCATCTCAAAGAGGCACAAAATCACTTTCACAGACTTTTTCATTAACTGTTCCCTCCTGGTGGAATGACCTGCCCAAATCAATCCGAGCAGCTGAGTCCTTAACCATCTTCAAGAAACGACTAAAAACACATCTGTTCCACCTTTATTTGACCCTCTAACTCTAGCACTTTCTATTCTATTTTAATTCTACTTTATCTATATTTATCTTCTTTTTTTATTTAAAAAAAAAACACTAGCTTTCTATTTTTCACTAGCTTTCTATATTTTCTATTCTATCAACTTGTTTTTCTTTGTGTATGTGTGTGTATATGTGTGTGTATTTTATATATATATATATATATATATATATATATATATATATATATACACTCCTTGCTATGTGTACTGCGTAGGCTAACCGAGACTTGTCATTTTCACTTACAGTATATATTGTTGCTCTTTTGTTAGTTTTGACTGCTTTTATTGTCCTCATTTGTAAGTCGCTTTGGATAAAAGTGTCTGCTAAATGACTAAATGTAAATGCTTTTCGGCAAGGAATGAATCCTCGCATCCGCCGACAGATGGCGATCTATGATGACACTGTGGGACTTGAGACCTTCATCTTAAAGGCTATTCGTATTTCCCAACATCTCACTGCCTTTGAAGTAGATATGCCACTCTCTCCATCGTCTTCAATCACATCATCAGCTCCAGCACCAGAGTCGATACAGCTCGACTCATACCACCTGACCCGCACAGAACGTGATATAAGAATAAACTCTGGCCTCTGTCTGTATTGTCGAGTGAGCGTTCACCTTCTCCATACCTGTCCCATTCGTCCGCCCCGCCCAACGGTGAGTACCATCCACTTGAACGCTCAAATCAGAGCTCTATCTCGTATGACCATACAATTCATTTCTCCTCACGCTTCCATTTCAGCACAAAGGAAAACCGCTGGGCTAGGCAAGGTTAGGTACCGCTCCCCTAACATCACGCTCCATGTCGGGTGCCTGCACAAGGAAGTCCTCACATTTCTAGTGCTGAAGGTCCTGGGATGCCCATGGCTCACCTAACATTCTCCTCACTTGGATTGGAAGAGCGACGAGGTCCTACGGTGGAGTGAATACTGTTTCCATCATTGCCTGCCCCAAATCTCTCCATCTACCAGGTCTCAGATCCCTATTTGTTCTACCAGTGTGGAGAGCCCCGAGCCAGTAGAGAAAACTGATTACCTCCAGAGAACTGGGCATTCCATGACGTCTTCAGTAAGCGGGCCGCCACCAAGTTAACACCGCATAGGCCATGGGACTGTGCAATCGACCTGCTGCCTGGAGCTAAACTCCCGAAAGGTAGAGTGTATCCACTGTCCATCCTGGAGCAAGCTGCTATGGAGGAATATATCAAGGAGGCTCTCCGTCAATGCTTCATCAGTCCTTCCACCTCGCCAGCTGTGTCAAGCTTCTTTTTCGTCAGCAAAAATGATGGAGGCTTACGACCATGCATCGACTACAGGACCATGAATTCACAGACTGTTAAGTAATCATATACGTTACCCCTGGTTCTGGCTGCCCTCAAGGAACTTCCTGGAGCTCGCAACTTCTCCAAACTGGACCTGCGGAGCGCATACAACCTCATTCGAATCCGCCCTGGAGACGAATGGAAGACGGCCTTCATCACACCTACTGGCCACTATGAGTATTGGGGGATGACGTATGGGCTAGCCAACTCTCCGGCTGTCTTTCAGGGATTCATGAATGAGGTGTTCCGTGAGTTTCTCCACCGATTCGTTATTGTCTACATCGACGACATTCTTTAAGCTGGAGAAGTGTGAGTTCCACCGAACTACCATCCAGTCCCTGGGTACGTCATCTCCCCTCAAGGAGTACAGATGGACAACAAGCTCAAAGCCATTCGTGACTGACACTTACCTTCATCAGTGAAAGAATTACAGCGCTTTCTAGGTTTTGCCAACTTCTATTGCCGTTTCATCCAATCCTTCAGCATGATCACTGCACCACTCACCTCTATGCTCTGCAATAAATCTGAGACTCTCTCCTAGCCCCTGGAGGCCCAAAGAAGCTTTGACCAGCTGCGAGAAGCCTTCTGCACCACTCCCACCCTGATTCACCCCGATCCTCAGAAGCCGTTCATCGTGGAGGTCGATGCATCAACCGTGGGTGTCGGAGCGGTGCTGTCTCAATATAGCGGAAAGCCTCTTAAATTACATCCCTGTGCATACTTCTCCCGCAAGCTATCCCCGGCAGGGCAAAACTACGACATCGGAAACCGTGAGTTGTTGGCTATCAAGCTTGCACTGGAGGAGTGGAGACACTGGCTGGAGGAAGCCATCCATCCTTTCCAGGTCATTACTGACCACCTCAATCTAGAGTACTTACGAGATGCTAAACGTCTGAATCCTCGACAGGCCCGTTGTGCGCTCTTCTTCACTCGCTTTAATTTTAGTCACCTACCGATCTCGGGATGCAGAATTCCCATGCTGATGCTCTTTCCCATCTCCACCAACCCTTGCAAGACAACACAGCCCCAGAATCCATTCTCACCTCCAGCCCTCATCGTAAGTCCCATTGAATGGTTCCTGGATGAGGACATTCAACAAGCCACACTCACGGAACCTGCTCTGCCTGGAGGTCTGCAGCCTTCAGCTTTCTTTCACCTCCTAGGAGTCTCCGTTAGTCTCACCTCCGGATACCACCCACAATCCAACGGCCAGACTGAGCAGAAGATTCAAGACATTGGGAGGTACCTTCGCAGTTACTGCCACCAGAACCAGCACGGCTGGAGTCGCTTCCTTCCCTGGGCCGAGTACGCATAAAACTCACTCTGCCAGCACTCCACCGGTCTCATCCCCTTCGGCTACCAACCCCCCTTATTTCCCTGGGATGGAGAGCTCTCGGAAGTCCCAGCTGTGGACTACTGGTTCAGGGAGAGCAAGAGGGTTTGGGACTCAGCACACATCCATCTCCAGAGGGCAGTCAGGAGACATAAGGCCCACGCTGATGCCCGCCACATACCTGAACCGCCTTACCATCCTGGTGACAAGGTATGGCTATCAACGTGGGACATCCGTCTCTGGCTGCCCTGCCTTAAACTGAGTCCCCGCTTCATCGGTCCATTCACCATCAGGAGGCAGATAACTGATGTCACGCACCAACTGGACCTACCACCCACCTACCCTATTACACCAACCTTTCACATATCCCTTCTGAAACCATACACTAACCCTATCTCTCCTCCTTCCACAGGACCTGATGAGTCAGACGTGCCTCCTCCTCCAGAGATCACCAACAAGGATTCCATCTACCGAGTTAACTTCATCCTGGATTCCCGGCGTCAAGGCAGCAGCCTTGAATATCTGGTGGACTGGGAGGGCTTTGGCCCAGTGGAACAGTCCTGGGTGCCTCAAGACGATATACTTGTCCCCTCTCTGCTGTCTGTCTTCCATCAACTCCACCCAGCCAGCACCCAGAGGACGTGGCCATCCTCGTCGCCGGCAGCGGGTGTCGGGAGCCGTCAATGGAGCAGCGGGTACTGTCAGGGAAACACCAGCCTCATCAGGTTCCAGCACTCATCCTGCACGATCACAGTCACCTGAGTTCTGATTCCTTGCACCTGTCACCACGTAATCAAGACCAGTATAAAGCCACCTTCACTCCTCACCAACCTTTGTCTGGTCTTGAAGTTGCTACCACAGACTTACCTGACTCACCGTTGGATACTCACCTACTGATCCCGATCTTCATCTCTTACTAACCATGTCCTCGGAAACCTGTGAAAAGGAGAAAGAGCCTGTTAGCTCACCAAGCTAAGTTGACTCATCTCCAGTATAGTAGAGACTTACCTAACTCTCCATTCCTCTGCACTCTATTCCTGTTGCTCAATAAATACCGTCTCGCTTACCAGTTTCTCCATTTGAGGTCTCCTTCTGTTCCGTGACATTCAGATCATTTTGTGGGGTTTTAAAAGAGATATAACCTCAAAGTTAACAAATCTTACTTGTGATTGCTCACATGAACATTTATTAGATTTTTTTTTTATATACTCTCCAAAAATAATTTCCTACATCCCTTCAGCAGCACTGGCCTGTGTCTGTGTACTATTGATTTAATGTATTTCCAGAATTACACTTAAATATGCTTTTAATTTTTGCTAATTTGTTTTATATTAAACATAATTTGAATGTTGAAGTAGTATGTTGGTACAATTAACCTATTGGTTTTCTCAAATTCATTGTTATTATATTATTATGGAGATGCTAGAAAAAAGCATTTTCCGTCACCCTGTCTTTTACAGGTCACAAATTCATTACTTTTGATTCAATACAGTATTCAGTCTCTGCAGCTTCACAAGGGCTTACGGTGTTTACTTTGCCGAGAGCAATGAATAGAACACAACATATTGTTGATAACCGAGAAGCCAATTAGAGGCAGTGGAGTGTGTCTTTCTCTTGATGAATGCTTTATATGTACAGCATCCGAAGTGCAGATGATTTTATTGCATATGTATAGCAGAGAGTTGTCCGTTTATTTATTTTGGCCTCATAGAAATGTCTTGTAAGGACTCTTTAATGAGATATGATGTGAACTGAAAAATTTGTCTACTGAACATTCTGGAAGAAAACTTTTCCTGATGTGGGTAGTTCAGTGGAACTTGCGTGCGGAGCACAAAAAAGTACCCCTCTCTTACAGAGACATGCTTTAAAGCCTGATCATACCCCTGCTTTGTGGATGGTGTCGAAATAGTTTGTGTCGTGGAGACATGTGGGGATTGTGGTGTTTTGAGTGGATGTGTTGTTCATGCATATTCTGTTTGAATTTGCTGTTCTCTAGACACAACCCCCTCACTGAATTCAGTGCAGGTGAGGCAAACACAACCTCCATCATTGTCCCCTTCACAGAATAAAGCGTAAGATACTCACAAATGAAAGTATGCAGCCTACTTTATTTGTTGGTTTATTTTTCATTATCTTTATCCTCATGGGTTTTTAAAACAATGAAGAAGAAAAGTGGAGTTTAGTTGTTTATTCTCAACTTCATAATTTACACAAATTTAAAAATTCTCTGACCATTTGCACAAGTTCTAAGTCTGTATGATGCGCTTTATTATGTTGAATACAAAAGCATAATTTAAGACGGGAATACACTACACAACTTTTGCCCCGACTTTTGTTGATGCTAGTTGCCGAAAGTTAGAGACAGTCTGCAGATTTTAGTTGACAGATTCCATAGAAAATTGCATAGTGTACGATGGTCACAGACTCTGATTTTTAGCTTCAGACTATCATTCCATCCAGTCGTCAGAGATCAAACATGTTTGATATTTTCAGCTGATTTTGGAACATTATTGTTTTCAATTGTCAACCAAGGTGCAAGTTTCTGCATGAGTTTGTTGTGAAAGGAACGACTTTAAAGTCTGGTAGTTTGTGATCTTCAGTCATTTTGTGTTTGATGGCCAGTTTTCCTCTAAGACTATTTACAGTACAAAATCAGTCAATCTTTTTAGATTTTTAAAGGCATGTAGTATATTCCAGCCTTTAGGCATGATGTTCAGGTTGCTCTTTATCATACAATGAAAGTGAATGATAGGGACCATGGACTGCCAGGCTCCAAAAAGCAAAATAAAATAAACACAAAATAGTATCATAAAAGTATTCCATGTGAGTCTTGACACTATATTCCAAGTCTTCAAAAGCCATAATTTTTCTGTGACAAAGACACTCAAAATCGAATCTTTATAATCTCAGTTTTTATTTGTGTTTTCAATTTTGGTACATCGTGATCAGTTATGAGACTCACAAGAACTGATGACATTTGGCATCACTGGCAAACCTGAGTGTGGGCAAACCTGAATGAGATTTAAGAGCTGCAGGACAAAATTATCAGTAGATAAATTCAGTTCTGCAGTTCAGAGGGCTAATTTTATAGAGCTTATTGTTATTTCTGAAACACGACAACTCACAGAGCCGATCCTCCCTATACGCAAAATATGCAAGCTGCATAGGGCCCCCTATGCTCTTTTTCCTTACAAGACATTTCTATAACACCAGGGGGCCCCCTTGCTCTCAAATATGATTTAAAGGGGTCCTATTATGCTCTTTTACAAAGTCTTGATTTTGTTTTGGGGGTGTACTAGAACAGGCTCTCATTCAAGGTTGTTCGAAAAACACATTATTTTTCATATATTTTACATTATTACAACACCTCTCTCCCCAGTCTGGCATGAACGGCTCGAATAGTTCCTTTATTAAATGAAGGCCGCCTTCTGAAATATGAAATGTGCTGTGATTGGTTAGCTGGGCCAGTGTGTGTTGTGATTGGCACCACTCGGTGCCTGGTCGGGAAATGTCATGCCCCTTACTATAGCCGCCTGCAAGCTTCAGTGTAAATATTGCGTCAATATCAAATCAATCTGAGCACGATTTAAACCCGGATGATTGTAAGCAGCCACTCTAAGTTCGTCTGCCTTGGGAAAGCTAGCGTGTCTCCAACATAGTGATAACACTTGTTGTCTTCTCTAGTGCAGCTCAACCAGGTCTCGTCCCATTCGTCGATATTTGTGATATCACAAAACATCTCCATTTGTCTTCCACAGCAGAAAGAAAGTCTAGAATGGAATAATAATAATAATAATAATTCATTACATTTACAGTGGGGCAAAAAGTATTTAGTCAGCCAGCAATTGTGCAAGTTCTCCCACTTAAAAAGATGAGAGAGGCCTGTAATTTTCATCATAGGTATACCTCAACTATGAGAGACAAAATGAGAAATAAAAATCCAGAAAATCACATTGTAGGATTTTTAAAGAATTAATTGGTAAATTCCTCGGTAAAATAAGTATTTGGTCACCTACAAACAAGCAAGATTTCAGCCATAGTGCGCCAGAACGCCCACCACACACCAGCTTACTGGTGGAGAGGAGATAAAGACAAGTATATAATGATATCAGTTACCCTTCAGGAACTCGAGCTGCGTCGAGATTCGCTTTGGGAACGCCCTTGCGTGACTGCGTTCTGAAGCACGTGTCAAATCAGTCCAATGGAGCAGCGAGACGTCACGAGCGGGGTGATGTAAGCACCAGAAAGCATAAAAGCGCATCCGGCAGAGCATTTACTGTTGTCTGTCCGCACAAGCATATATAAAAAACAATCATGAAAAAGTATATGGCGAGCGAAAAGCATTACAAACGCTGTGTTCCTCCCTGCCCACGATATCTGGCGGTGGGGGATACACACGATTTGTGTGTCGTTTGTTTGGGAGCGGAGCATGCACGGTCAGCTTTCGAGGAGCTGATTGTCATCACTGCGAGCTGCTCTCGCTGCGCACGCTCCGCTCTCGCCTGGCTGTGTTTGATGAGAGCGGCCAGGCTCGCGGTCCCGCTGTTGCCGAGGCACAGCGCAGACTGTTGTCGTGGGGATCGCGAGTGGATTTAGCGGAGGGATCTGAGACGGGCTCGTCCTTTTCTCAGTCCTCACCCGCTAGATCCACGGCTCTCTCTCAGTGTTCGGAAGCCCGCGCTGCGGTTTCTTCCCACCCCCCCAAAGAGAGAGAGAGAGCCAGACGCTTCATCTATATTCCTCCAAGGAGGTGTATGTGATGAGTGTCGAGACAGAGGAGACTGTGGACTAGCCACCGCAGTCCCTCGCGTATTAGGTGTGATTCGTGATTATGGGGTGTGTTTCGTGCACTCGCCAAAATAAAAAATTGTTTGGCCAGCCTAGAAACAGGACGCTCGTCCTAAAAATAATTAGACGAGAATTTCTGAATCCAGATCACAGCCTTCACGACGGGGGCCTTCCGTTTTTCCCCGATCTCCATGCTGAGGTGTCAAGATCGTGGGAGAAACGGGGCTGAGGCCCGGGGGATGGAGGCTCCACCCCGAGGTGGTGGAGCTCATTTGGAGGGAATTTGGCCAGGCGGAAGTGGATCTATTTGTGTCGCAGGAAACGACACACTGCCCGCTCTGGTTCTCCCTCACGCATCACGCTGGATGCCATGGTGCAGACGTGGCCGAGGTTTCGTCTGTATGCTTTTCCCCCGATCGCTCTGCTCCCGGGAGTTCTGGAGAGAGTACGCCGGGAGTAGCCCCGTTCTGGCCGGCCCGAGTATGGTTCTCGGACCTGGTGTCCCTCCTCGACGGCTCTTGGCTGGAGATTCCGATCAGGAGGGAGTTATGGAAGCTGTGGGCATGGCCCCTGAGGGGGCACAGCTCCTAGCATCTGGTCTCTCAACTGAGGTTGTTGAGACCATACTCCAGTCCAGGAAACAGTACGCCTTGAAGTGGAAACTTTTCGCTTCATGATGCGGACAGCGACTGCAGGACCCAGTCAACTGCCCAATTGGTACAGTTCTGGAGTTTCTGCAGGAGCGAATCTCCGCAGGGTTATCTCCCTCCACTCTGAAGGTATACATGGCGGCCTTAGCTGCTTACCACGCCCTTCTGGGTGGTCAATCATTGGGAAGACACCCACTTATCACTCGTTTTCTCCGTGGCACCCTGAGGCTGAGGCCGGTACAGCGCTCTAAGGTGCCCTCATGAGACCTGGATGTGGTTCTGGAGGGCTTATGCAATGCTCCCTTTGAACCCTTAGAAGAAGTGTCGGTCAAGTTGCTCACGCTCAAGACTATCTTTCTCCTCGCTATTTCCTCACTGAAAAGGATCGGGGATCTTCAAGCACTTTCTGTTTCGGGCCTGGAGTTTGCTCCAGGCATGGTGAGGGCATTCCTTTACCCGAGGGCCGGGTATGTCCCTAAGGTGCCCACTTCTTCGCCAGGGCCCATAGTACTGCAGGCATTCTGTCCTCCTCCATTCCAGGAAGTAGGCCAAGAAAGGCTTAATCTGCTCTGTCCAGTTCGAGCACTGGACGCTTACGCACACAGAGCTGCCCCATGGTGTAAGGCAGATCAGCTTTTTGTTTGCTTTGGTCCGCCAAAGAAAGGATCTCCGGCGACCAAGCAGATTATGAGTAGGTGGGTGGTCGAGGCCATCTCACTAGCTTACGAGTCCTCTGGCCTCCCGTTGCCTATGGGGGTCAGAGCGCACTCGACCAGGAGTATGGCGGCCTCCAAGGCTTTCAACTTGGGTGTGGCTTTGCAGGATATTTGTGCTGCGGCGGGCTGGTCCTCTCTGCACACTTTTGTCCCCTTTTACAACCTACACCTGGCATCTACCCCAGGTTCCCAAGTTCTCTCTTTGTGATGTGCTCGAAAGATACACACACAGGCAGGGACTTGGTAGCATGGCACAGTGGGTATTCTCGTTCCCAAAGCGAATCTCGACGCAGCTCGAGTTCCTGAAGGGGAACGTCTCTAGGTTATGTATGTAACCATGGTTCCCCAAGGGAACGAGACGCTGCGTCTCTTTGCCATACTCCCTGCATCCCTGCAGGCGCTACTTCATCGAAGCTTGTTTGCGCTCTGCCGGATGCGCTTTTATGCTTTCTGGTGCTTACATCACCCCGCTCGTGACGTCTCGCTGCTCCATTGAACTGATTTGACACGTACTTCAGAACGCGGTCATGCAAGGGCATTCCCAAAGCGAATCTCGACGCAGCGTCTCGTTCCCTCGGGGAACCATGGTTGCATACGTAACCTAGAGACGTTTTGTATTAACTGATTTTGTTGGATCTAGACTCCAAACTGCATTATTTTCTATTTGTTTAAAACAGTATACAATGTCATTAAATGTAATTGTTATTAAGGGAAAGTGTACTCAGTCCATCAAACAAGCCATTGTTATTAATGAGGGTATAAACGGTGTCTAGATTACATCGTTAAATATTACCAATATTGCTTATTTCTTTCTTTTCTGTCTGACATTTATTTTTCTAATAGATCTGGAGGAGTTTAAAACCCAGAGGAGAAGTCCAGTGAACGTCAGAGAGGGACAAGGTGTGGTTCTTCTCTGTGGCCCTCCAGCACATATGGGAGGTGAGGCGTTTTATTGTCTATTTGCTGGCCGACTAATTTAGTTTTTTTAATGGTCAATGGTGATATTGAGAGAGAAAAAAGGTGGACATGGCTCCACCTTGGCATTTGGCATTACATGGCTCTTTAGAATGATTAATTCTGATTAGTAAGTTGTGAGATTTTTCAGTCTAAACTTCAATGACCACTAAATTGCAACAGGCAACCGATTTTTTACATAGGTGTGCTACTGTTATACAGTATTCATGTATTTTGTATTATTTACTCGTCTATTTCTTTTCACACAATAAATAATTTCAAAACAAATTATTTTTTTATGCCCATTTATTTATTTAAGTAGCTGTGTAATGAACATCCATCCTGTCATTATTGCTAAATAAAACCCTTTGTGGTTATAAGGCCTGGTGCATCAGTGTATTTTATGATAATAACTGACTGACTGTACATTACCCCTTATGTGTATGATATAATTCTACGTGATGATAGAAAATGAAACACAATATCTGCCAATATGCCAGTCTATCTACTGGGATAGTCTTTCTTGCAACCCTACACAGGACATACAGTATCAATCTATATCTGGTCTTTATTAGAATGACAAAGAAAAAATCAAGATCAACGATAATTCAATATGTTTAACAATATTCTCATTCGTGAGCTTTATGCTGTGCCTCATGTGAGTTATCATATGTGCAGATGTTACCTGTTCAGAGAGACTTTGCTCTAGGCAGCTTCTACTGTTTGTTCCTATTAACCATCCCCCAACCAGCAATTATGGTCCTCTGTAATTTGCTCACAGTATAAAGGCTTTTCAACCTCACTGCCCATATAACAGCATAAACACATATTATCTCCTTTTCCGCTGTTGATTTAGTGCCCATAAGTGGCACACTACAGAGCACAAGTTAAATGTTATGCAAGGCAAACTTTTTTGTATTTGCTCTTTGCTGTTAACTCAATGAGTGGCCACACTTAAGAAACCCTGAACAGACTGCTTAATAGACTTTTTTTGTCATCACTTGGACTGTTGACATTTTTAAGAACAGAACATGTTGAACTCAGAAAAAACAGGGCACTTTCAAAAGGGTCACAGGAAAGGTTATTACATTGATGCGCAAAATAAGCACAACAGCGTTTATTTACTGAAAAGTGAGAGCTTATAAGCAGTGTCATTTCACTATAAGAAAATGTGTTTAAGATGTCAAATGTAGGGTAATGTTTTCAACATATTAAAAACACACAACATGCTTTGGATGTTTAAGTATAAAAGCGGTTCCCTATCTGTCGGTCACTACGAGTTATGTCGTGACGACATAGAGGGTTCACTTGGGAGCAAACAGCGGTGTCCCTGTCATCAGCGATTCCCCTAAGCACTTCAACTGAAAGAGCAGTTTCTCTAAAAGAGCGGTCGGTTAGCTTTTTTTTTAAAGATGTCGTTCCGTCCATGTTTTCTTGGTTGCGGTCTTTTCCTGTCCTCTGTTGATGGACACGATCGTTGTCTTCAGTGTCTGGGCATCCAATATGCTGAAGCTGCATTCGTGCATTCGTTCATTGCGAGCGCATGAGGATGGCTTCACTGCGATCTCGCCTCTCTCTCCTCACTGGGAATGGAGCAGTACCCTTTGTCTATACCCGTCCCAGTTTCCCTGCCACGAGTAGGGGACCGCCAGCTGGAGCTCTGGGAGATCTGAGGGTCACAGTGAGAGCTTCTCTGCTTGGCACGTCCCCCCGGACCTCTCACTCCTCCCGCAGCGAATGTCCCGTACGGGTCGAGTAATTTTGCTGGCCTGGCTCGTGACAGTCCCAGCATTTCATTCGGTGCGCCGCCGGAGAATCGGGGGATGGGCTATTGTCCTCCGAGGATGAAGATTCGGTGGGGCTGCCCCCCTCGGGTGTTGTCGCCACCGCCAAATCGGACCCGGAGCTGACGACCATGCTTGCCCGGGCAGCCATGAACATCGGGCTGGAGGTGAACACACCGCCCAGTCCCGAGCCCTCGCGGCTGGATGATTGGTTTCTCGGGGCGCAGTTCACAACTGCATCCTGCCTTTTTTCCTGGAGGTGCATGAGGAGCTGACAAAGTCATGGACGTCCCCTTTTTCGGCCAGAAGCCGCTCATCTGGGGTACGTTGACATTCCCCAGGTGGAGAGAGCAGTTGCGGTGCACATGTGCCTGCAAAACGCCGCCAAAGTCTGTAAGCTGATGCCGGCTCTCGCTGTCAAAGCTTACAGTGCTGCGGGCCAAGCCGCCTCTGCCCTGCATGCCATGGCTATCCTGCTGGGCCACCAAGCCAAGGCACTAAAACAAATGCACGAGGGTAGTACCGACCTGGGGTTGATGCAGGCGCAGCGCTCGGCGACTGACTTCGCCCTCCGGGCAACGAAAGTCACGACGCGGTCCCTCGGCAAGGCAATGTCCACGTTAGTGGCTCAAGAGCGCCATCTCTGGCTCAACCTTGCTGAGATGAGAGATGTTGACAAAATTCGTTTTCTTGATGCTCTCATCTCACAGGCTGGCCTGTTCGGCAGCATCCAAGACATGATCCTCCATCTGCCACTGTTCCGTCACATGCCCCGCCTCAGTCTGCCCGTCACCGAGGTCGCCCCCCCCGTGTCCTCCAGAGTGTCTCCACCCCATGCTGAGACAGCGTCAAGGCACAGTGGGCTGACAGTGAGCGACGTGCTGCCTCCTCACTCTCGCCCACGACACCCCCTATCACCAGCACCCAAGAGATCACGGCTCGGGGACAGGTTGCCTCTCCACGCATCTGTCCCGGCATGTCATTGTCACGACAGATGCCTCCAGTACGGGCTGAGGCACTACATGCAATGGGCAGGCAGCCTCAGGGCTCTGGACGGGGCCTTGACTGATTTGGCACATCAGTTGCCTAGAGCTGTTGGCAGTGCATCTTGCCTTACAGCAGTTCCAGCCACTGCTACAGGACAAGCACGTGTTGGTACGCACGGACAACACTGCAGCCGTGTCGTACATCAACCGACAGGGAGGTCTACATTCACGTTGCATGTCACAGCTTGCCCATCATCTCCTCCTCTGGAGTCAGACGCGGCTCAAGTCTCTGCATGCCGTCCACATTCCGGGGGAGCTCAATCGTGCAGCCGACACACTCTCACGACAGCTCACATTCCCTGGGGAATGGACGCACTGGCACACAACTGGCCTCGGGCTCTACACAAGTATGCGTTTCCCCCAGTGAGCCTTCTCGCAAAGACACTGTGCAAGGTCAGGGAGGACGAGGAACACGTCTTGCTGGTTGCGCCTTACTGGCCCACTCGGACCTGGTTTTTGGAACTCATGGTCCTCGCGACAGCCCTTCCCTGGCCCATCCCTCAGAGGGGCTCGGCACCATATGACACCTGCGTCCAGATCTTAGTGATCTGCTACCGGCGGTGGTAAACACGATCACTCAGGCTAGAGCACCCTCAACGAGGCAAGCCTATGCTCTGAAGTGGAGTCTGTTCGTGAACTGATGTCCTTGCCGCCGAGAAGACCCCAGAAGATGCATGATTGGAGTAGTGCTTTCTTTCCTGCACGAAAGGTTGGAGAGTAGGCTGTCACCCTCTACCTTGAAAGTGTATGTGGCTGCTATCGCAGCACATCATAAAAAAGGTGGACTGCTGGTCCCTGGGAAAGCACAATCTCATCGTCAGGTTCCTGAGGGGTGCCAGAAGGTTAAATCCTCCTAGGCCAACCCTGGTGCCCTCCTGGGATCTCTCTACTGTCCTGGCTGGCCTTCAGAGTAGAGGCCGTCAGGTACATTCGGGCCGGGCTCGGGCCATTTTTTTTTTTTTTACAGATCGGGCTCGGGTCGGACTTGGGCTCATTTAGCTTCTCTCCTTTTATTGTGCCCATATACGCGCAGAGCACACATAGGCTACTGTATGAAATATTGTGATATTGATTATATTATGTATAGGCATATTATACATAGCCTATGCAATACGCAACGCATATACGCACGCATTAGCATACAGGTGACAGCTGACCATGCAGAGCATCAGGGAGAAGTTGGAGCATGGGGAGTTACTAAAAGTTCCCAATGCTTCGGGAAAAGCTGCATTTTGGAAGCGTTTTGATTTGATTACCACGGCAATTGGTATGTGCAGTGCAGAATCTGCAAACATATCCTTGCACATGACAGCAAAAAACGCACGTAATAGGCTAAAGCGTGCCGCAAAGCCCCAGCAAAAGTAATTACCATGAATGTGTCGGGGGAAATAGTAAAGAGATATTTGAATTATTTATTAATAAATTAGTGTTTTCTGAATTCGTATCGCAAAGATGACGATCCTGACTCACCATCTCCTCATTGGACGCGCCTTTAGAGAGAAATGCATTTTTACAGATTTTATCAAATCTGTTGAGCTTAAGTTCCTGTCTGCTAAGACAGCACACCTGACCGTGCTCACTTCCTTCAAGAGGGTCGGGGACCTCCAAGCATTTTCGCTGAGCGAAGGGTGCCTTGTGTTCGGGCCGGCCTACTCTCACATTGTCCTGAGACCACGGCCTGGATACGTGCCCAGGGTTGCCGCAACGCCTTTTCGCGATCAGGTGGGGAACCTGCAAGCACTGCCTCGGAGGAGGCAGATCCAGCCTTGGCATTGCTGTGTCCCATAAGAGCGTTGCACATATACGTGGACCGCACCCGGTGTTTCAGAAGCTCTGAGCAGCTCTTTGTCTGCTACAGAGGTCAGCAGAAAGGGAAGGCTGTCTCCAAGCAGAGGTTGGCCCACTGGATAGTGGATGCCATCGTCTTGGTGTACCAATCCCAAGGCGAGCCATGCCCCCTGGGCGTGAGGGCTCACTCCACACGGAGTGTTGCCTCCTCCTATGAACTGGCGCACAGCGCCTCTCTGGCAGACATTTGTAGAGCTGCGGTTTCTTCCCGTGTGCTGGGTAACAGGTAAGTGGCGGGAAGAGCCGGCCGGTGTCACGCTTGCTGCGCCATTCCCCCTCGCCCGTGGATAGGAGCGCCTTTTCCTCCTCCAGTAAGTTCCACGGACGGCGAACCCAGGGCGGAGCAGTCTGACGCCAGACCCAGTATCGCTGTTAGCTTGCCCTGGGTTCTGGTCAGCCCCTTTACTGGGCTAGGCGTCCATATGGCTTGATTCCCTGCGGGCGATCCCATATGTGTATTCTTCCACGGTAAGGTTTCCATCTCGGTTAACCCATGTCTTCCCTTTGACAGACCACTCTGTCAGTCTCTGCTGGCAGCCATTCGTCCCTACTCCTAGGTAGAACCTGCCTCAGAGACCCATTCCATATGTAGTACTGCCCCAGGCCTGGGTCAGTCCATATCAGTGTCTCCACATGATACCTCACCTACAGGCAGGATGTGGTCTCCATCGCTCCCTTCTCCGGAAGGCTCGCTTCCCCATTGTTAATGCCAAGCTGTAAACAACAAACAGGAAAAGCATGAAGCACCTTTCACAAAGGTCGAAATCCCTTCTCTTAAGAAAATATTTTCTGTGGTAGGAACAGCGGCTTGGCTATCTCTAGCAGTGATGTACTCACCTTTGGTCCCTACGGGCTCCAAGGTCAGCGAATTTGCGCTGGGGCATTGGGAAGGTTACGACCCTCTCGTAGCACTTGTCTGGCACATGGCTGATTGTCAACATTTGCAGGGCTACAAGGTTGTGACGGGGTTCTGGTTGTGGCGCTTTCCATGGACCCCCTATGTCGTCACATCATAACTCGTAGTGACCGACAGATAGGGAACGTCTTGGTTATGTACGTAACCCTCATTCCCTGATGGAGGGAACGGAGACGTTATGTCCCCATGCCACAAACCCGAACCATCGCTGGTTGCCAGGGACAAGTTCTCGGCTCCTCGGTATAAAACCTGAAGAGTGGATGCACCTGTCGCCTATTTATACCCGTATGAAAGGGGAGGGGCTCAGGTGTGCAAAATACGCCAGCCAAATTTCATTGGCGTTTTCTCTTAAAGTCAGAGAGGATTGGGGCTCCCAAGTGACCCCCCTATGTCGTCCCGACATAAAGTCTCCGTTCCCTCCATCAGGGAACGAGGGATACGTACGTATCCCTCGTTCCCTGATGGAGGGAACGGAGACGTTATGTCCCCATGCCACAAACCCGAACCATCGCTGGTTGCCAGGGACAAGTTCTCGGCTCCTCGGTATAAAACCTGAAGAGTGGATGCACCTGTCGCCTATTTATACCCGTATGAAAGGGGAGTGGCTCAGGTGTGCAAAATACACCAGCCAAATTTCATTGGCGTTTTCTCTTAAAGTCAGAGAGGATTGGGGCTCCCAAGTGAACCCCCTATGTCGTCACGACATAAAGTCTCCGTTCCCTCCATCAGGGAACGAGGGATACGTACGTATCCGAGACGTTTATTCTCAGCTACTCTGTCACTTCTCATCAAAAAGCTCTGCCTGAAATGAAAAGTAGTTAGCACAGCTGTGCTACATTAGTGTTGTGCTCCACTGTCCCCTGCTGTCTTGATTACTGTGTTTAGGGTTGGGCTGAACACATCAGACCTTATTGCTTTAATGGAGCCAAACCTTTTAAAACTTACCGAAGGCTAAAATAAATTGTTTTGTTTTTTTGTGGACCCATCAGAGAAAAAAAAACAGGACATAACCTGAATTATTGGGCAAAGATCAGATCTTTTTGTACTGATGGACTGTTTCCTCGTTAATATATTATTACAATTATGTTAAAAGTTAACTTTTGTTTGGATGAATATATGATGAATAGATGGATGGATAACTATAGGACAGATAGATAGATAGATAGATAGATAGATAGAGAGATAGCTGTATGTAACTAGCATTAACAAATGGAACCTTTTTGAAAAGAGTTACCAATTTACCATCTACAGTCATGGCCAAAAGTTTTGGCAGTGACATAAATTTTGTGTTTTGCAAAGTTTGCTGCTTCAGTATTTGTAGATTATTTTTCCACATGTTGCTATTGTATACTGAAAAACAATGATAAGCATATCATAAGTTTTAAAGGGTTTTATTGGCAAAAAATATAATGAGTCAATATTTACAGTGTTGACCCTTGTTCTTCATAATAATAAATTATTATATTGCAGAATAACCTCTGCAATTCGCTCGGGTATGCTGGATATTAGCTTCTGGGCCAAATCCTGACTGATGGCGGAGTTCTCGGAGTTGATCACAATTTGTGGGCTTCTGCTTGACCACTTGCCTTTTGAGGACTGACCACAGGTTCTCTATGGGATTGAGAGCCGGGGAGTTGCATGGCCACGGATCCAAAATTTCAATGTAATGATCTTCGAGCCACTTCTTTATCACACTTGCTTTGTGACATGGTGCTCCATCATGCTGGAAAATGCACGGATCATCACCAAATTGCTCATGGACTTTGGAAGAAGTTGCACTTGCAGGACGTTTTGATACCATTCTTTATTCATGTTTTTGGGCAGAATTATGAGAGAGCCCACTTCCTTGGTTGAAAATAAACCCCACACATGGATGGTCTCAGGATGCTTCACTGTTGGCACAACACAGGACTCATGGTAGCGTTCACCTTTTCTACTCTGAATAATACATTTTCCAGATGTCCCAAACAGTCAGAAGGGAGCTTCATCAGAGAAAATAACTTTGCACCAGTCTTCTGCTGTCTAATCCTTGTACTTCCTGCAGAATTTCTGTCTGTCCTTGATGACAGAAGCTCTGCACTGCTGGTCACATGATTCCGTAGCTGACTCCTGGAGGAGACGGTCCTGGCGCTTGCTGCACACTCTGGGACGTCCTGAAGACTTCTTCACTGCAGTCGAACCTCTCTCCTTGAAGTTCTTGATGATCCGGTAAATGATCCTTTCAAGTGCAATATTCTTTGTAGCAATTTCCTTGCATGTGAGGCCATTTTGATGCAAAGCGATGATGGCTGCAGGTGTTTCTTTGGAGGTAACCATTGCTAACAAGAACACAATGATTGGAAGCGTTCTTCCCTCCTTTTATAGCAATCAGTCTGCTCTTACAATCTAATTCTTATGATAGTAATTTTACCTGACTAGTACTCATTCACACTTTCACATGTGCTGCTGATATGACTAATCAATTAATGTTAGCTGGTCATTTTGTGTCAGGATCAAAAAACAGTGAAATTAGTTTTTTTGTGAAAAGTTCATTTTTTTGGCCAATGAAGCATTTAGCAATTATTTAAAATGCATCTGATCACTCCACACAATAATCTAGAAACAATGTGAATGAACACCACAACAACTTAAGCAGCAAACTTTGCAAAACACAACATTTATGTCACTACCAAAACTTTTGGCCATGACTATACAATGAAAGCCATGCTCAAGGCTTTGTGATTCTGTTTACTCACATCACTGGGTTTCTGAAATGGATTAGTATTAAATTCACTTAAGTTTTTGAAAACTTCAAAGCGTGTGGTGCAGTACAGCAAGTTTCACCTCTTGTCTTTTCGACAGAGTTGACCTTTTCCTGGATCTTCAATGAATATCCCTCATTCGTGAAGCAAGACATGCGGCGCTTTGTGTCACAGAAAACAGGCAACCTGTACATCGCTAAAGTGGAGCCCTCAGACGTGGGAAACTACACCTGTGTCGTGACTAACACTGTGACACAAAGCAGAGTGCAGGGACCTCCTACATCACTCGTACTCCGCAATGATGGTGATGGTCTTACCATATGTATTCAGCTCATAAAGATGACTCTTTTGTGGTTTTAAACGTAGGGTTTTAATAGGAAATAATTACTCTTTTTCTGTGTTTCAGGCATTATGGGAGAATATGAACCCAAAATTGAGGTCCAATTTTCAGAAGTTTTGGCTGTTGCCAAAGGATTGACAGTCAAACTGGAGTGCTTCGCTTTGGGAAAGTAAATATTACAACTGATACTTGAGCCTGCTTATACAATATCACATGCTAACAATTACTGAGACACTGGGTTTCTTTTCGAGTTTATACTATAGACTATTCTTATTTAAAGGGAAACAGCTCAGTAAACAATCAACTTTACATTTTGCTTTCAGTCCAGTACCTTCGATCACCTGGAGAAGACCAGACGGAGTTCCTTTTCCCAGAAAAGTGGATGTTGGCAAATCCAGTGGAGTGTTGGAGATCCCTTATTTCCAACAGGAAGACGCAGGACAATATGAATGCACAGCTGAGAACTCCAGAGGCAAAAACACAGTGAAGGGGCGTCTCTCCTTCTACGGTAGGGCAGAAATATTTCAGAGATTAAATAAATGTACTTTTCTCTTGAAGGAAAATTTCAGCCAAATTTAAAAATCGTCCAAACCTGTATGAACGCTGTTTGCATGGAAGTGCAAGCCAGTGTAATTTTATTTAGATTCTAACAAAAATTTTGTTATTTTATTTAGTTTAATTTTTTTATATTTTCTCTTTTCATTTTAGCTAGTTTTAGAAATGTTGTTGTTTTTGTCATTTTTTATTGTTTTTTGTTCCTAAACACATGTACTGCATATATTTTTATTGACTATTATGTTTTAGTTTTTAGTTTTAGTTTAATCCCGCCATGAGATGAAAAAAATATATAAAAGGTAATTGCTAATTTTATCTCACATTTCAGGCTTTTTTCTAGCTATTCTGAGTTTACATCTTGACTGATTTGCGGGAATTTTGAGATATAACCACAGAATTGCAAGAAAAAAGTCTGAATTGTGAGATATCTCAGAATTGTGAGAAATAAACAGAAATACAAGATATAAACTGCCAATTTTGAGAGGAAAGCGAGATTTGTGAGACAAAATGTTACAATTACATTTATGTTTATAACATGGTTAAAAAAACTGAATTGTGAGATACAAACTCAGAATTCTGAGAAAAAAAGTCAAGATATAAAACCAGAATTGTGACATGTAAACGTCTCAGGTTACGCATGTAACCATGGTTCCCTGAGAATAGGGAACGAGACGCTGCGTCCTCTAGAGCAGTGTTTCCCAACCTTTTTTTAGTCGCGGCACCCTTTGGAAATTTTAACAAACTTGTGGCACCCTACAAAATTAATTTTGTCACAATATTTGAATTTCTAACTTCGATATGATATTGTTTGAAATTTGAAAAGTATAGATATTCGATACAACAGGGAAGAACTGCAGAATATAATTGTCAGGGTTCTGTCACTTCGGTCTAGTGTAATTCATGGTTTTGTGACAGAGCCCTGACACTCGCGTCATGTCATTGTTTTCATGTGAGCGTGCGGCTTCGAGTGTGCTCGAGCCGTGCGCTCTCGTCTGCGTGTACTGTTTCATGTTGGAGCGTGGTGTTCAGATCCCGGCACTCATGTCTTGAGTTTCGGTTTCGTGTCGGGGTCCGGACACTCGCGCTCCATGTTCTGTCTGTTGTGGGAGCGTGCGGTCTCGAGTTCGCTCGGCCGTGCGCTCTTCTGTCCACGTGTGTTGTGTTTTGTGAAGCACGCGGTTTGTGTTTAGCCGCGTGCTTTTCTTGTTGTCTTGTGTGAACACGTGGCTTATGAGTTTTCTCATTAGCTGCGTGTTCGTGTCTCTTGTTCTAGCACATGGCTTGTGATTTGTTTTGCTGGCCATGTGCTTTGTTTTGTGTGAGCACATGGCTTTTTGTCTTTGATTCGGTGTGCCATGTGCTCATGTCAATTGTCTTGACCCCTCCCATCTTGTTACCTGATTATTAGTTAATTTGCCCCACATGTGCTCCCTCGTTACCCTCCTCATTTGCTCTCCATTTATTCTCCTTGTGTTTGCAGTCCTGCGTCCGTTCGTTGTCGTTATTTCCCCCTGGATGTCTTCGTCAATCCCTGGATGTGTCCAGATCCTGCCTTGCCTTGCCTTGTCTTGCCTTGCCTTGCCAGCCTGTTTTTCCCCCTCGGGGTAGTTTTTGTTGCTGTTTTGTTTATTTTTATTGTCATTAAAAGCCATTTTCTGCAATACTGAGTCCTCGCTCCATCCTCTACCCGGAAAACCCTGACAATAATGTCATACTGATATTTTAATATTATTAAAAAAATGTGTCCATCAATGGTGGCAGTCAGTAGGCTAATTTCTACTGAAGAGGCCAATTTATATGACAGATTTTAATGTAGGATTTTATACATATGTAAACATTATTTAATTACCATTATAACCAGCTATATCACAAATTTTTGCTCACTCAGTGTTTTTTAAATTTTACAGTGGGGTAATTTTGGTGCAGTAGCACGAGATAGTTTGATTTCAAACTTTGAATTGAATAAAAAATGACAAGTAAGCAGTCAGTAAATAAATAAGAACAAATAAAGAAATTAATAATGATAGCACAAATAAAAAATAGCGACAGGCCTTCGAATGAAATAAATAGCTTTTTAGTTTTTCAGGTAGGTCTAACAGTAGATATTTAAAAAATATATATATTATATTTATCCAAATAATGTTTAGTCCTAGAAAGCTATTATTATCAGAACACGTGAGCATAACATAGCGGTTAGCAGATCAATGAATGAGAGGGCAGCGTTACCAGAGTTGCCCATATACCACACCATGTTACAACACAGTAGGGCTATTGCAGACAGAAACAATACTGTACTACATCGATGTTTCCTGTCGGC